>NW_024870819.1:997500-1300497 GCF_019054845.1 Dipodomys spectabilis | reverse complement strand
TTCTTCTTCTTCTTCTTCTTCTTCTTCTCTTCCTTCTTCTTCTTCTTCTCTCTTTCTTCTTCTTCTTCTTCTTCTTCTTCTTCTTCTTCTTCTTCTTCTTCTTCCTTCTTCTTCTTCTTCTTCTTCTTCTCCTTCTTCTTCTTCTTCTTCTTCTTCTTCTTCTTCTTTCTTCTCCTTCTTCTCTTCTTCTTCTTCTTCTTCTTCTTCCTCTTCTTCTTCTTCTTCTTCTTCTCTCTTCTTCTTCTCTTCTTCTTCTTCTTCTTCTTCTTCTTCTTCTTCTTCTTCTTCTTCTTCTTCTTCTTCTTCTTCTTCTTCTTCCTTCTTCTCTTCTTCTCTTCTTCTCCTTCTCCTTCTTCTTCTTCTTCTTCTTCTTCTTCTTCTTCTTCTTCTTCTTCTCCTTCTTCTTCTTCTTCTTCTTCTTCTTCTTCTTCTTCTTCTTCTTCTTCTTCTTCTTCTTCTTCTTCTTCTTCTTCTTCTTCTTCTTCTTCTTCTTCTTCTTCTCTTCTCCTTCCTCCTCCTCCCTTCCTCCTCCTCCTCCTCCTCCTCCTCCTCTCCTCCTCCTCTCCTCCTCCATCCTCCTCCTCCTCCTCCTCCTCCTCCTCCTTCTTCTTCTTCTTCTTTTTTCTTTTCAGTTAACATATCAAATGCATTGTCGAATGTCATCATTGATAACAATTCTCTCTCAGAAATACCTCACCTATTTTTTTAAAGAATATCGTAGCTGCTTGAAAGATATTCTACATAAGCTAAAGCTATTTGCTTGTGTCAGAGTTTTCAGTAATATTAAAAATATTATTCAGTAATATTAAAAATATTATTAAATGCTTCTGTATCAGCATCTATGGAGATTACATGATATTTCTTCTTTATTCAGTGTGATAAATTGCATTAGATTTTCTAAATTGTAACTACATAAGTGGGTTTGCAGCTTGGTGGTAGAATGAGTTGATTACCATGTGTGAAGCCTGTGTGAAATCTTTATGAAAACACACACACAGGAATAATTGAAAAACAATAAATGTAAACTGTCCTTCATTTCTGGTACATATTCTGTTTTGTTTAGGTTTTTTTTGCCTTTCTCTTCATAAGTAAAATTACTATAAATACATTCACATTTTGTCATGGGACTTATGAAGTTCATTAGGAAGAGTTTATCCTTTGTTAAAACTTTCTGGAGCAGTCACATAGATACATTGGGTGAGGTGGCATATACCAATTATTCCTGGTAAGCATGGCCTATCCCCACAAAAGAAAGGAAGGAAGGAAGGAAGGAAGGAAGGAAGGAAGGAAGGAAGGAAGGAAGGAAGGAAGGAAGCAAGGAAGAAAGAAAGAAAGAAAGAAAGAAAGAAAGAAAGAAAGAAAGAAAGAAAGAAAGAAAGAAAAGAAAGAAAGAAAGAAAGAAAGAAAGAAAGGAAGGAAGGAAGGAAGGAAGGAAGAAGAAAGAAAGAAAGAAAGAAAGAAGGAAGGAAGGAAGGAAAGAAGGAGGGAAGGAAGGAAGGAAGGAAGGAAAGAAGGAAGGAAGGAAGGAAGAAGGAAGGAAGGAAGGAAGGGAGGGAGGAAGAAAGACTCTTAACCAACCAAACTGAAAATCATCATTTAAATAAAAAGGCTTGGGGCATTACTTAAGTAGTAAAGGACTTGTATACAATGGGCAATTTTTCAGGCTTGACATCTAACAATAGGTTAAAAAAAAAAAAAAAAAAAGAAGGTATTTTCTTTGACAAAACAGGCCAGGAAATATTTGGTTAGAGTTCTTTTTTCCCTTTTATTTTTTTTTCTTTCTTTTATTTCAGAGACATAGTTGTTGTTGTTTTTTTACATAATCTATATAACAACTTTCAATCCTCCCAATTTAGCTCCTAAAAATTGAGATTACAAGCATATGTTTTCACACTTGGCCTTGTTGGCATCTTTTTTTACAATAAATTGTGTTGGCATAAATATAGTATACAGAAGTGTTCAAATGTTTTAAACAGTTTGCATGTTCCCTCATTCCCCTAATGTTAATGCAATGTAACAGTACTATACTTTTGTAAAATAAAAAAGCAACTTTGGTCTATTGGTACTAATTAAATTACAACCTTTACTTCATTTTGCCAATTTTGTACTACTTTCCTTTCCTTTTCAAGTATCTACTACTGTTGCTTTTTTTCTTCTGCCTTTGTCCTTTGTTTATGTTATCTACTCAGCTGTTTCATCAATGACGAAAATTAAAAGTAGGTTAAAATCACCATTTGCCAGGCACCAGAATCTTATGATTGTAATCATAGGTATTCAGGAACCTGAGATCTGAAGATCACAGTTCAAAGCCAGAATGAGCAAGAAAGGTGGAAACTCGTGAAAAAAACAGCATTTAAAAAATAACTGAAGAGCTGGAAGATGGCTTAGTACGTAATGTGCTTGCCTAGCTTCATGCATGAAAGCCTGAGTTTGATTCCTCAGTGCCAATTAAACAGAAAAAGCTGGAAGTAGAGCTGTGGCTCAAGTGGTAGAGTGATCACTAGCTTTGAGCAACAGACCATCAGGGGCAGTGTCCAATCCCTGAGCTTAAGCCCCTGGACTGCAAAACAAACAAAAATATAGTTCCCCGATTGTTTTGTATGTAGTGTTCCAACTCCATGGTGAACATTATCCTTACAGCAAAATCAATACAACACCACAATTTACAGTGCTCAGCATACCCATGTGATCATTAGCCATCAAATTGTACACCAGATGTAAAGAGTTAAGGAAGAAATATAAAGAAAGAAAGTTACTAGGAAAACCTATCTTGAGACTATACAAGACTAATATAGGTTCTAGACTATGCTTTGACCAGATGTGTGGCTTAAAGAATCAGAAAAAAATGTTAGATTTTGACCTTTCTACCTGTAAATCTCGGGCAACAATACCTGCCCATCACTAGGATTGAACTCTAGGAAGGATTGTTCCGAAAGTATAAGCCATGCTAACCTTGGCTCCCAGTGAGCAGGAATACAGAGTTCACCCTCAATAATGCCTGGACTCAAAGATAGAATTCACAAATGGGATTGTGTCAAACTACAAAGTTTCTGCATGGCAAAGGACATCATTAGCAAGCTAAAGAGGTCCTATGGAAGCAGAGATTTTTGCCATGTCTACATTAGAATATTCAAAGAGCTCAATGAATTACACTAGCAAAGAATTAACAACGCAATTAACAAATGGGCAAACAAACTAAGTAGAGGCTTCCCAGAAGAAATAAAAATAGCCAGTAGTCACATAAAAAAATGTGCTACATCTCTGGCCGTAAAGTAAATGCAAACCAAAACACTTGAGACGAGCTGGGGAGGTGGCTCTGTGATAGAGTGCTTGCTTTGCAAGCATGAGGCCCGGGTTTGATTCCTCAGCAGCACATAAGCAGAAAGGCTGGAAGTGGTGCTTTGGCTCAAGTGATCGTGCTCTATCCTTGAGCTGAAGAGCTGAAGTTCAGTACTCAGGACGAGAGTTCAGGTCCCACGACTGAACAAAAACAACAACAAAAATACACAACCACTTGACTTGCTGCTCTTTTTCGATCTCACTTTAGACTGATCCCAAAACATTGTTGGTGGGAATGTAAACTTGTTCAACTACACTGAAAAATATACCCACAAAATAACTATGTTCATTGTCAAGGTATAGTTATAGCACAAATACCTTCAACATATGAATGGATCAAGAAAAGATGGTATATATACACAGAGTAATTTTAGTCATCCATTAGAATATTGCATCATTTATAAAGAAATAGATATACCTGGAAAAAATTTTGTGAAGTCAGGATGAGTGATTTCTCTCATATGTGGAAGCCAGGTCTATATGTAAACATATAGAGTGTTGTATGCACATATACACAAATATATTTCACGAAGTACAGTATATGTTGGAAAGAATTTAAATGGTGTAATCCTTTAGAAAATCTAACAGTACAATAAAATGTATATAAGGAAACTGGCACTTGAAAGGCAGGAGGAGGTGAATGAAGTCACAATTTTCAACTCATATCCAATGAAACTAGGAAAATGAGGGGAACAAGTTGAGTTTCAGGGATGGTAGAGGTGATGAAAAAAGTGTCACTGATTAGGATTCATTGTACTTACAATTAAAAATGTAATTAAAAATAATTATGCCTGAGCCTACCACCTATGACTTACATATTCACACTTCTGAGTATCCATCCCCCTTCTGAGTATCCATCCCCCTTCTAAACAACCATGAACCACCTCATCTTACTTAGAAAAGGTACCACTTTGCTGTGTCTGTGAAGCAAGGAATTGTAGGCAGATCAAATTAATGTTGTCCACATATGCCAAGCCATCAATATAAGGCCAGAAACCATGAAAATACTACAATAGGTGGCAGAGGAAACACCATGGATCCTAGAACACAGGTCCAAACTTTCTAACTAAAGATCCAGAATCACAAGAAATCAAAGAAAGCCTGGATAAACTGAATTGCATGAAACTTAAATGTTTCTGCCTGGCAAAGAACATGACAACCTAAATTAAAAAACCCACAGAATGGGTGAAGAATTTTATGAGCTATTCATCAGACAAGGGCCTAATAGGAAAAATATAAATAGAGCACAAAAGATTACCCCCAATAAATCCTCAAATAACAGCCCAATTGATAAATGAGGTAGTGACCTAAAGACAGACTTCTCAAAATAAGTAAGAATGGCCAATAGACGCATAAAGAAATGTTCAATATCTCTGAACATAAAACGATTCAACACTGTAATTCCACCTCACTGGAGTAAGGAAGGCTAATAAAAACATGTAAAAGTGATTAGTAACAAATGCTGTTATGGATGCGGCCAAAAGGGAGCTCTATCACTGTTGGTGAGAGTGTAAATTGTCCAATCAGTCTGGAGACTGAGATGTGAGTATTGTGGTTTGACTTGTGCAGAGAAGTCCATGTGCTTTTCATCTCCAATTGGCCACTAAAAAGACACAAGTAGAGCTGTGGTGCAAATGAGTAAAGTAGCTTTCATTACAAAATCTCAGGGACATTACCCACATCCTGCATTGAAGCTCGACTACTGGCAGTGCGTGTGTGTGTGTGTGTGTGTGTGTGTGTGTGTGTGTGTGTGTGTGTGTGTGTGTGTGTGTGCGCGCACGTGCACGCACGTGCGCACTAGTGATTTTCTGACTGCAACAAATGTTTTGGTGTATTTAAAGTATTAAGAAACAAGGTTTAAATGTCCTGTGATTTTTTTGTGTGTTTCTCTTTGTATGTATGTGTCTATCTGGTGTAGTTGTGGGTGTGGGTGTACGCATCTGTATGTGCATTTACTTTGTATCATGCTTGTTCTCCACCTATTTTAACATAATTGTCTGGCTTGGAAGGTAAAGTTATGACAATTTTCCAATCGTTTTTTTCAACAAATGATTATTTGAATTGAAGGACAGAGAGGAAGGAGAAAGAGAGGGGGAGAAAGAGGGGAGTTCTAAATCCAAGACTGAAACAGCCATATTCCAGAACAAGGCTTCAGAACTAGGTATAAACTAGATCCAATGTTGTGCTGTCAGTCAGCTAGCTGTAAGAAAGCCCCCATCTGGCCACAGGTGTGGATTGTAGTGAAAGATTAAAAATTAGAGTTACATTTTACAATTGCTAACTGCTGGTTTTGCTTCTGTAAACTTGCTTGCGCTAGCACTGACCCTTCCCCTCCCTGGAAATAAATAAAAAGTTTCGGAGTCTAGATGTCAGCCCTGGGACAAGCTCTGTAGTCGTAAATAAAGAAATAACAATTAAATTCCCCAAGTGGTCAAATGGGACCCAAGATAAGGAACAAAGAGTATGTTCCTCTGCATTCCTGTGTAAAAATTCTCGGTTTAGGGGCCTCAAGATAAGGACCATCTGGTGAGCCCAGCAAACTAGGCCAAATGTTAATCAATCACAAGCCTGTAACTATGTAAACTCTCCTCCAGGGTGACAGCTCACCCTAGACTTGTCCTGAGCCAACTGTTTTACAAAGAGTGTTATAAACTTCCCCGTGTAGTAAACTGAGCCAATCCTGGGGAACCTGGGGTCTTATGCTAATCCTGTGGCTTTTGTCTTTAAAAGTGCCTGTAACCACTGCTCGGGGCTTCCTGTCTGCCTTGGACAGAGAGCCCATTTACGCAAACGCCAAATAAACTCTTGTTTATTGCAGCTGCTGGCTTGAAGTCTTGGTTCTTGGGGTGCCCTCACGTTGAAGAAAGCATCCCAGTGAGTCTGGGGTTTTTCAGTAGGAAAAAAGATAATTCAGTAAAAACAGTCTGTGACATTTACACAAGATCTGGACATCACTTCCTCTTGGGTTGCTGCTGTGCAGGACCAAAATTTGATCTCAAGTGAAACTTGGAATTACAAAAGTTAAAACCCAAAGTCTATTAAACTCTAAAAGGCCTGTGTAACTCCTTAATCCTCATACTTGATATATGACTTAGTGGGAAAGGCAGAGGGCAGATTTCCAGCTATTGCAGACTTCTTCGTTAGTGAACAATGAGCTACCACCTTCATTCATGTGGTTCCAGCACAGAATTGGCTCAGATCTGTGAACCTGAGTGTAGAAATTTGAATCTCCATAGTGTGAATGAAAATTTGGTCTCCTACTAAGATAGCAGTTTGGGGGACCATGGGTAGCTGTGGGCAAGTCTCTTTTTAATAGCTTAACCTTTGTGCACATTTGGTTTAGATACAGGGATACATAACTAACTAATAGCAATGGTCACCGCAGGGTAGAGCAAGAGACCAACAGTAGAGGGACAGAGATCAAACTTATGCCATCTGCCATTTTATATTGCTTGAATTGACATGTTCTTCATGTATTTTAGCAATTCAAGAATAAAAATTAACATTACATATAGATTTTGAAATTGCCTCTTTGCTTCTGAGAAAAAGTAAAAATAACAATGAATTTAAATGGAAAGGCAGTACTTTAAGAGCAGGGAAAAGGAACGGAGCAATGATAATGGGATTCTCCTGAAGTCCAATCTGGAGACTTTATTTACCAACATTGAGGAATAAAATGAAACCATGTAACAAGACTGGCTTGTCTCCTTTTTCTCAGCAACAAGGCAGTCCTGTCTGCTTTCCTTAGTAACATGACAGCCCTGCCTTTTTTGCCTTTTTTCCTCATTTATGCCAGAGCCAAAGGGCTCAGTAGAACATGACTAAAGGAGAAAGTTGGAGCTGTCATTGTAAGATGAAAAAGAACAAGCCATGGATATATCTGGAAACCTAGAAAGCCCCTGGAGCCTTGAACTGTTAGGCCTTTCAGGCACCAGTCTTCCACAGAAATTAAACATTCATAGAGAAAGCCAAGATGTGCTCTGATTTATGTAGATTGCCTTACTCAAAGAAAGACCTCCCAATGAAACAATCCTCCCTGCCAACAACAGCCCTTCAGAGTGAGGCTCAGGGAATAAAAGACACACTAAACTTTCCTACCTGCCAGAAACCAGCCCACACCCTGAGGTCACCAGGACAGCAGGGAGGGAAGGCTCAGCCCTGTCACAAAACAAGGATGAAGCTCAGAGTTCCACATCTAATCTCATAATGTACTCAGACCTTCTAAAGTTCCAACAGCTTCCAGAAGGTGTCTGCAGCCCTTTAAAACGATCAAGCTGTGATGCTCAGCTCTAAAGCCGTAACTCTGCACCCAGTGTTAGCCTTATTTAATGACATACAAGCCAAGTAGGGCTCTCTGATAAATTTGCTAAAACCACTGCACTCCATGCCAGCATCCAGTCACTTGTCTTCTGCTGACAAAGCCTGTGGGTCATTCAAGACAGAAGCAGCCATGGCCTCAACTCCACCTGCCATGGATGTTCAGCAAACCTTACCCTTTTGCTCCCTCAGCAATTGCTTTAATTTTGGGATAGCCTCACCAACACTCTCTCCTAATACCACTGCCTCCATGGGGCGAACCCCCCACCCAACCAAACAGTCAAACAATCTGGAGGTGTTCTCTTTGGGATGGACAGATTAGCCTTTCCATGAGCCCATTTCCAGGGACTCCCCTTCCCCCAGATGCCTTGGAAGGCCCATCTGCTCCTTCCAGCAGCAGGCGTGCCACTCTTTCCAGACCCACACTGACCACAGCAGCCTTCTGACAGCTGGACATTGCATGTCCAAGTTGGGAGAGCTGCTGTCTCCAAGTTCTATGGTTGAGGGGAAGCTAGGCAGGTTCTTGTGCCAGTAGGTGGGCCAGGTTGTGGACTCTGCAAAGCCTTCCGGCAAGGTTTCATGTACCAGCCTGTACACTGCACAGCTGGCCAAACCTGATGTCTGCTTGGGCTCTGGCTTTCTTGGATCTGCAGTGTTAAGGAACCTTCAGATTCCCCCTGCCAGAGACACCATTTAATTGCTCAAAAACAGGACCAAATAATCCTGGTCCATCTACTGCAGTCTTTAGCTGTTTTCCCCCACCAGCATGGGACTCTCTGGTGCAACCACTTTTAGAGGGATATTTCTGTGTAGCAAGCAAGTCTAGCTTTTCTTTTATAAGCCAGCAGCCTACTAATATAAGCTCATCTTCTGCCCCCTGCCTACCTAGACAACCCTACCCCTCCCAGCTCCATTGCCCACCCTGTGCTTAGGGGCCTCCTGAGCCCAGGTTCTTCTCCTGAACCTGCCCATGTATTCTGAAAAGAGCCCAGAGAAAACCGTGGCATCTGCTGTACCCGGAAGTCAGTCCACAGTGAGGCTTCTGCAGCCCCCAGCCTTGCTTTAAGCATAGCCACCAACAGGGCAACACCCCCAAGCACCACCTCAGACCTCCAATGCGTAAAATAAAGAGCCTGTGCTTGTGGCACCCACAGTCACCAGTCATCAGTCCTGGCACGGGAGCATCTGCTAAGGCCACCCCAGTAGGTTCAAGGGCTCTGACATCAAGACAGAGGCAGGCAGGTGCACCCATGCAGGCTGACTTTGGAGCAGCTGGTCTTCCAGGTGCAGGCCTGGTGGCCATTGAAGCAGAACATGACATTGCAAAAGATTACATCACACACTAGAAGATAAACAATGGCCCTGTGCTCAGATAACTGACAGAGCTAGGAAATCAGAGAGAGAGAGAGAGAGAGAGAGAGAGAGAGAGAGAGGGAGAGAGAGAGGAGTGTGTGGCTGGCTTTGCTTACTCTAACTCTGATGGAGCAGCTAGGAATAATCTAAACATCCTACCATAAACAATCACAAAAGTGGAAGCCATGTAAAAATAATATATGTATATAAATGTATGTATGATATAAATATTTAGGCAAAATATGTATATTCCATATATAATGTGAATATGTAATGTATATATGTATAATGTACAGAGGGAAAAATTGAAATATCGAGTATTTGAAGGAATAATAATCAGTACCTTCCCAATTTTGATTGAAAGCACGAACCCTTCCATGCAGGAATCTACCAGCCCAAAAAAGTCATTTAACACAATTATACAGGTCCACACTAAGATATATTCTAATTGAACCAAGACCAAAAACCTCCCAAGGCGCAGAGACACAACTCATCACACCAAAGTGATCTTCAATGATATTATGACAAATTTCTCATCAGAAACTAGATTAACTATTAGCCAGCAAGAGCAACAAATTTAAAGGGCTAAAAGGAAATATCTAAAATCCACCTTTATAACAAATACACTTCCTCCAAATGTAAGAGATGAGCTAAGTACTTACTGATTGCTCAGTCTTATAATCCTAAATAATCAGGAAGGTGAATTGTGAGGATGGTGGCTCAAAGCTAGCCTGGAACTTGTCCTCTCAGGAGGAAGTTATAAGACACGGCTGTCCTTGAGAAGGAGGGAGTGTGCAGTGCCATTGCTGGAACAAGACATAGGATAAGGTGGCCATCAAGAATGGAGGCTGTTAGCTAGTGTCTCGAGAGAAGCAATTTATAAGATGCAGTAGTCCTCTAGAAAATCAGAGGATTTTGACCACTGTCCTAGTGATTTCAGAAATGCTATGATAATGACCAGAGTAACCTCAAGCCCAGCTGGATTCCTTAGCAACCGCTGTCAAGGCTGCCAGGCTATGACTGGTCCACTTTTTCTCTGACCTCAGACTCTGATTGATCCATTTCCTCCATGATATCACAATGCCTGGTTGCGATTGCTCCATTGTGTGAGGCCATGCAGGATATATAGGAAGCCATTGTGCTCCAACCTATGTCAGTTAACAGAGCTGGGAGCTCTTGCTTGATGACCCGCAGGACTGACTCAAATCTAAATGATTTGTTGTTTGTGGGGACTGGTTGTCATTTACATTTTGGTATTTCTTTTAAAATTTTCTGGGTTTTTCATTAATTTATTTAGTTTATTTTAGGTAGATTTGCTACCTGCCATAATAGCAGAAGGATGGAAGAACACAAAGTATCATCCTACTTTCTCCTTGAAGGAGGAGACCATCAAACAATACCTCATGAAAGAGCTCATCGACAAAGGTACCTATGTACAAGTGAAGCTGGCCCATCACCACGTCACAGACAAGGACGTGGCATTTAAAATACTCTGGAAGTGAGAGTCCTCATCATCGGATAAAGAATGAGGTGGACATTTTTAAGAAGTTATGGCAGAAACACAATATCAGGTTGTACCAGGTTATGGAGAAGGAATAGTACGAGTATCTCATCATGGAAATGGCCACTGGGGGATACCTCCTGGGGTAGATCTTAAAATCCTGCCACCTATATGAGGATGAAGCCAGGAGGCTCGCCACACAAATTGTAAGTGCTGTTTGCACCAAAATAGAATCACACACTGAGATCTTAAGTCCAAAAACGTCCTTTTGGACACAAAGGCAATATCAAGGTCAGTGGATTTGGTGTAAGCATCTGGCTCACCCCTGGGCAGTCGCTAATGAATATATGTGCAGTTGAGCTATCCCATTCCTCTGAAATGTTCCTGCAACCTGCAGTTGCAGGTGGCTCACGCCTGTAATCCTAGCTATTCAGGAGACTGAGATCTGAGGATCATGGTACAAAGCCAGCCCTGGCTGGCTCTCCCCTCTGAGCAGAGTCATACTGATACCAAAGACTAATTTGAGGAGAAGATGACAGAGGATAGAGGTGGCTAGCAAAATAGCTACCACTCTTCTCAGAACAAGCCGCTGAATGTGGGTACAGGAGCAGAGCAGTTCCAGACAAAGAGGAGGAGAGCCCTAAGAGATATCAAAGATAACCTCACTTGAAAGCCAGAAGGCTGTTATTGGGATGGGAGAGATTTGTAGTGGGTCTACTAAAGAAAGAGTTGTAAGTGGGATCCACGAATGGAGATCAAAACACTGTTTGCCAAGCAACGCCCTCAGTCCAGCCCAGAAGACAGGTGTACCAACTGTCTTACATTACCTAAAGAGGGATTCCAGCCAAGGGGCATCTAGTACTGCATTGATAAACTGACATTGTAGTTATTAAAGCATGTAATTTTTGTGCATTGTATCAATTCCTTGCACAGGCAAAACTACTTGAATTACACTTGAACTACACCCTAGTCTTTAAAAATGTAGATTGATTTATTTTATTCTGTGTTATTCTTTAAGATACAGTGTCATTATGTAGCACAATTCTATTGCCTAGTCTCCCAAGTGTTTGGATTACAGGTGTGTACCTCCATGTCATCCATCATACTATTATCTGCAACTTTCCTTATGTTTTAATACTTTATTTTATCCCTTGGCAGTACTGGGGTTTTGATTCAGAAGCTGGTGCTTGACAAGCAAGTGCTCTATCCCTTGACCCCTGCCCACAGTCCTTGCTCTTCATTTTACTTGAGATGAGCTCTTATTGTATTATTTTCCTGGGGTCATTATCAGACTGTGATTTAAATTTTTAAAGTTTTCACAGTAGAGGTCCTTCACATTTTTAGTTAAATTAATTAATTCCTAGTTTTCTTGTTGTTTTGTTTTGTTTAGATTAGACTAGATTTGATTTTGAGGCTAATATATATGAGATTGTTTTCTGGATTTCAGCCTGGATTTTCCCATTGTTGGTAACACAGAAAAACTACTGATTCTTGTGGGTTTTTTACCCTGCTACATTGTTGAAGGTTAGCATCACCTTTACTTAACTTGAGGGATGAAACTATAGGGTCCTTTAAATACAGGATCATTTCATCTGTAAAAAGGGATAATTTTCCTTTTTCCCTATTTGGATCCCCTTTATATTTTTCTCTTGCCTATTGCTCTTGCTAGAAAGTCCATTACCATATTGAAGAGTAGTAGAGAGAGTGGACATCCTTGTCTCATTCCTGATTTTAATGTCTTCATGCTTCCACCGTTAGGAAAATGCTAATTATCTCTATTATATATATGCTCTGTATTATATTGAGGAATGTTCCATGCATTCCTAGCTTCTCAGACTTTTTAATCATAAAGGGGTATTAGAGCTTGTTAAAAGCTATTGCTACATCCCTATAGACGATCATGTGTTTCTTGTCCCTGCTTCTGCTGATGGTTTGTATTGTTTATTGACAAGAGTATTGAATACAATTGAATCCTAGGATGAAACCTATTTGGTCATACCATGTGATTCTTTTGTTAGTTGCTGAAATTAGTTGGTGAGAATTTTATTAAGAAGTTTTGTATTAATGCTTATCAAAGAGTTGGTTTCATAGTTCTCTTTCTTTGGTGAGTCCCTATGTAATTTGGGGAAGGGTCTAAATCTAGCTTCATAGAATATGTTTGCTAATTCCATTTCCCTTTATATTCCATTGAAGAGTTATATCTCTGTATTGTATGTTCTTTGCAGGCCTAAATTTCATGGTACATTCATTGGGTCCTAGCTTTTTCTGGAATGGGAAGTGGTTTATTGACATTTCATTTTCATTACTTCTTATGTGTTACTTCTTGGTTCAGATGGAGTATAGGAAAGCATCAAATTCTCCAGGATTCTCCAGGTGATTGGCAAAAGGTTTTCAAAGTACTCTCTTATAACATTCTCAATTTTGCTTATATCTGTTGTGTTGTCTCATTTTTGTCTGTAATTTTCTCTATTTGGGTGAGTTCTCTAATTGTTTTTTGGTTTTTTTTTTTATTATGAAGGTGATATACAGATGGGTGGGTTACAGTTATATATGTAATGAGTACATTTTTAACAGTGTTACCCCTTCCCCATTTTTTCCTTCTTCCCCCAACCCTGACATCCCATTCCTACGAAGTTGTAAAGTTCATTTCTAACATAGTTTCTACTGTATATCAGTGGTGCTTTGGTTAATCTTTGTCCCACCATTTCTGTGATTTCCCTTCCCTTCCCCAAATCAGGTTAACATGTATAAGACAAAGGATACATAAATCAAAAACAGTGACTACAGGGAATAAACCAAAGGGTAAAAACTAAATAGAAATAACTAAAAACCGTTCACTATACAATCATCTTGTATCCATTTCTTGGACCTCATTTCGATAAGCATCATTTTATATGGTGATATGCATATTGCTATTGAGCTACTGTGAATATCTTAGACATATTCTAGTTTTTCCAAATGAGTGGAAAAGTGTAGCCTATGATACTTTGGGTCTGGCTTGTTTGACTTATTATGTTTTCCAAATGATTCAATTTCCTTACAAATGGGGCAATGTCATTCATTCTGACGGAAGCATAGAGTTTTGTTGTGAATATGTATGACAATTTCTTGATCCATCATTGCTGGGTCATAGGGGAGCTCTATTGATAAACCTCTATATTTCTTTACAGAGTGTTTGAAGAAGTTTAAATTTCCACCAATAGTGTGGTAATGTTCCTTTTGGGCCACATCCCAACCAGCCCGGCATCTTATTATTAGGTTTCTTCATAATGGTCATTCTAACTGGGGTGAGGTGGAATCTCAATGTTGCTTTGATTTGAACTTCTTTTATGGCCAGAAATGTTGCATGTTTCTTCATGTGTCTATTGGCCATGCATACTTGTTTTTCAGTGAGGTCTCTCTTTAAATCTTTAGGCCACTTATTAAGAGGGTTGTTGTTTTTTGAGGATTTTTTTTTTTGGGAATTTAACTTTTGGGACTCCAAATATATTTGAGATATGAGGCCATTGTGTATTGCAGAGCAAGTAAAGATCTTCTCCCAATCTGCAGGATTTTTATTTATCTATCTATATAAGTTCTCTTCCTAGTCAAATTTGATATGGTTCTGTCAAGTCTGTTAATTTATTTAAAAAACCAACTTTGATTTGTTGATTCTTTCTGCGTATTATTTTGTCTTTATTTAGTTATTTGTGATTCAATTTTTTATTTGTTTCTCTCTACTGCTTTGGGTTTGGGCTTGTTCCTGTTTTCAAGGAGCTTGAGGTACATAATTAAAATATTCATTTGAGATTTTCCCAATTGCTTGATGTTGGGACTCAGAGCTATACATTTTCCTCTAAGTACTGCATTTACTGTGTCCCAGTAAGTTGTCTGTTTACTTTTGTTAAATTCCAGAAACTTTCAGATTTCCATTCTAATCCCTTCAGTGTCCCATTGGTCATTCAGCAACGTGTTATTCAGTCTTCATTGGTTTGACATTTAATTTTTTTGCTTTATCTGTTTAATTCTAAGTTTATTCACTTATAGCCTAACAAGATATGGGAATTCAAATAATTTTTCTTTCAATTTGGACAGAATTTCTGTGTGACATAAGATGTGTTCTATTTTGGAGAATCTTCCATGACCTGCTGTGAAGAATGTATATTCTGACGCTGAACGTATATTCTGTAGATGTCTGTTAGGGCTAGGTGGTCAGTGTAGTTATTAAGCTTGCAGTTTCTCCATTGAGTTTTTCCTGGATAGGTCATCCAGCCTACACCTTCACTCTAAAGAAGTTCCCTAAGAGGGGTAATACAGACAAGGCAATCCACCCAACCTAAGAAAGGCAGGTTAGCTTCTTTAAACAAAATGGGGGAGATGTTGGGAGCCGACAATAAAGTTTAAAGGTCATCTTGACCCTGGTGCTCACTTGAAGACATGTACAAGGAACTGGCTTACTTAAAAAACACCAGGAGCCAGGGATTGTTTTGCTATGTCTGTAGAATTTGTTGACCTTGTCTTGGTTTTACTACACTCTGTTTTCATTAAAATTTTTCTTGTCTTTTGGGACTATTGTAACCTTATGTTACCTCTTGACTTTTAATAGTTATATTAAAAAAAGTTAAAAATAAACGGTGCTGCAGTCTTGAGCTGCAGACCTCCCCACCCCATCCTTTGTCTTATGTCTTTATTTTTCCCCATTCTTGCCCCCTAATTCAGGATTCCCTTTCATTGCTGGCAGGCTCTGGAACATTGTCATTAAATATTTTTATACATCATTTAAATGTAAAGGAGTGTTTGGCTTGGGACCATATTCACGGTTGGTAGTTGTTTATAGTTGTCATATATGGTGTACTAGTCATCATATATCATATAGTCATATAATATGTTAGTTGTCATATATCATGCCAGGCTCTCCTTTTTACCATATCAGCTAAGAAATCTGTATTTATTCTGACTGTATATCCTTTATAAATAATCTGTTCTCTATGGAAGCTTTATGCATCCATTATTGGTATTTAATGATCTTCTAATGGATTATGATATGGTAGTGGATTTTCAGTTCTAGAATTATCTGTTCAGTGTTCTAAAGGCTTCTCTTCTCTGAATGAGTCTTTTTGGATGTTTGGCATGTTCTCTGCTAGAATTCTGTAATATGTTTCCCTTCCATGTAGTTTCCTGCTCTTCTCGTTCTTTATAACTATCTCCCCGAAATTTGATCTTCTAAGTGAGTCTTGAAGTTCTGGCAAGATCATTTCTTATTTCTTTGATTTATCCTAAATGATTATTTCCTCTTTTGTATTAGACCTATTCTGTCTTTGACCCTGAGATTATCTTCTTTGTCATCTATTTGCTGGGGAGACTTTCTATTTTGTTTTTGATTTCCCTGTCTTCTAATTGTTCATTTTTTAGGGCTTCTATCTCTTTATTAAAGCTTTATTTTAGGCCTTGTATGTACTTTCTTTATATTTTTTCTTTGGATAGTGTGGTTGCAAGGGTTTTCTTAGTTGTGTCTTCTCTCATATCTTTTAACTAGGCATCCATTTTTTCCTTGGACTCGTTGCCTTCTCAGAATTTATTTACCTTTCTGTTTGCAGTCTCCATTAATTAATTTGCTAATCTTTGGTTGGTCTCATATTATTCACAAATTTCCTTATAAAGGTTTCTATCTTTCCATTAGTCACATTTTCAGCAGTGTTTTTAATGTATTTTGATAACTATCTTCTAGTTCCTTGATTGTCTGTTCTAATGCCTGGTTATTTACTGTGTGAATTATACTACCTTGACATAACTTCTTTTGTATTTTTCTAATTTGTTCTGTCCATTTGGAGGTTTTCTTTTGAGGGATCTATTATCTTAATAGGTGACTCTCTATATTCTTGGTTTATTTGCCAGGTGTTTGTTTGGTCTTTTGTTTTGATTTGTTTTTCTGGAATTAGGGTTTTGTCTAGACAATTAAATGTGGGAGTAGAAATCAGTTGTGGTGAGATGTTGTGATGTTAATACTTGTGGTTCCAGTGACAGTTTGGACTGTCCAGTGGTATGGTGAACTGTCTCTGTGTATTGATGTGTAACTTTCTCTAATGTACAGTTCTGTTCTTGCTTTTTTCCATGTATCCCTTTTATTTCCACACTGCAATTATGCTTTTGAATATGTTGGCCAACACAGTCACAGCAGTCACCTGTCTGGCTGGGAAACTTTCTCATAAATTTCTGTTTTATTGTGAAGATAGTATAATAGTCTTATGAATTGTATGTCTATAATTATATCTATATTTATAGCTGTATATCTATAATTATAGCTGACTTGGTGTGACCCTCTAGATGTGGTGTACCTTCTAGGACTCCAAATCTCTGTTTCATTAGAGATTGCTAGGGTAATTTTCTGTTGTTATTCTGCCACGGTTTTTCCTCTTCCTCAAATTTATTTTTTATATTGTGGATTTGTTCACATAATTTAGGATTTGTGAGGGTTGTGGAAGTTATTTTTGTTTTTCTGCTTGTGTTACTTATGTAGTGATTTCAGGATTGTATGAAGAAACACAAAGGGACAGAAATGTATGTTATTATATTGAGAGAAATAGAGAAGATATTTTAACTTATTTGCTACATGTAAATTAATATTAAGCAAAGCTAATTAAAATAATTATTTACACTTTAGAGGATGAGTATAGTACTCTTGGATATCTTGGAGGAAAAGACTTTAGACTCATTACAACTGATGCCTTACGTTGAAATTACTGGCAAAACGTCTTTTTGAGAAAGAAAAAAGTTCCATTTCTTTCATATTAGTATAATAAAATCAAAATATCTGCATGTTGAATTGTTTTCCTCTGCTATTTTCAATTCCATTCTTCATCCATTAGCTATTTAGGGCCTTGAATGACCACTTCCTTAAAATACCTATATTGCTTGTATTGTGATGTAAAGCTCAGTAATCTTAATATGTATTTATATCTGAGTCAACTTTTAAGCTACATTGCTATGAAATTTATGCATTCTCAAGCATGAGACCTGATTATTTTACTCTATTCTATGTTTTAATCAATAAATCATTCTCTTTAGAAATATTTTCCCATCTTTTATATTGCTCCTGTAAACATCATGTGTTTCTAGTAATTTTATTGAAGTTAATATAATGTTTGAAACAAGAAGGCAATTATCCCCATTATCACTTTAAAGTAAACCCTTGGGAACTATTTTATATAAATAAAAATAAAAAAGTGCAATGCACATGTTTATACATGAATAATATATTAGTTAATTCAATTAGACACAACTACCACAGCCATTCTCAATTGACTTAAAGGCAACAAAATATTTTGTTCATGAATATCACTAATTTTAGAAAATGACTAGTCAATACAAAATCTATATTATATTTGAAAGTTAAAAAAATGAAAATTACACCCAGATTTGCTGTCAATATCCTGTTTCCATGAATACATTTATTCAGCAAACAGGGAAACAAAAAATAAGTCTTTGTCACATAGAATGAAAGTTGTAGAAGCAGACTGTCTTTCCTTAAAGTGAGAAGTACCTGCAAATCGTGTGATTTATTCAAAGAAACTATGAAAATTCATAAGAGGATTTGTGATCAGAAGTGATAGGTAAGCAAAGTAGCTGGAAAACTTTATATGTGAATTGAGCTTTCAATATAAGATTACAAGCTTTCAATAAATGAGCCTATAGAAAATGATTCTGTATCTCTAACACACATAGTGTTCTACATTTTCCCACAAACTCCCGATCTCTTACCTCAGTTCTTCATCAACATTCTTCTGTTTCATGATGTCAATTCTTACTAAAATAACAAGTTGGGTGTTTTTCTGGTCTCTATATCCAATACATTTTAGTATTTTGGAATAGTAGTATGAATTCATGGTGTTTGACTTAATGTCAAGTTTGAAGATATTGTATTCAGGGTACTGTTAATTGGCCTGAAGCATACAAAAACACAGTACACTAAGAACAAGGGACTTGATCTGAGGGAACCATACAGGCCCAGCCAATATCATGAAGCAAAGAAAAACCAATGGAGCAAATATCAATCAACTATAATTACAACGGAATGGAACTGAACTGATCTCTGATGTGTCTGGGTGGCAGCTGTGTGTGTGTGTGTGTGTGTGCGTGAGAGAGAGAGAGAGAGAGAGAGAGAGAGAGAGAGAGAGAGAGAGAGAGAGAGAGAGAGAATTTTAGTGTGGCTTCCATATTTACAGTCCATAGAGGATTACTTGTTAGGGAGGAGTTGCTCATATCAGAACTCTGATACCACTGTCATCACTTTTTACTGTGAAAAACACTTGCTTAATCTCTAATTAAATAGGGAAAATAAACTAACATCTAACGCGATTGTTTTGACAATTAATTAGTATATTGAAGCCTAAAGGGAGGAATTGGAGATCAATATATTTTTTTCCTCTCTTCTGAATATTTCACAGCAATAGCTCTGATTTCAATAGTCTCCTGCAATGTACTGACAGCTGACTTGCTAATATGCTTAATAACATGAAACATATGATAGAGAAATAGATCAGCCAGCAAGCACAAAGAGCTAGTGATAAGATAGAACTTAGCAGGGTTGCCCCATCTTTTAGGAATGTAATTCCTTCATATGAACTTCAAATTTTGTGGCTTTCCCTGTGTGATTAAATGGTAAGAAAGTACTGTAGAAACAAGAATTCCTGTTCAGCCAAGTAGAAAGTGCTCATGATCCCATCCTCATGTTGCAAATTTACATTCCACACAGACTCTCTTTTAGAATGCTTTCATTTAATATACATAGGCACCTCATCCTTACCTGTGGGAGACAGGAAAAAAGTTAATTTTCTTTGTGTATTAAATTACATAAATTAATGTGTACAGGTATGATTTGTATAATTACAGAAGTTTGTAATAAATGAAATTAGGGATCATGTCACAACAAAAAATATAAATAAAATAACATATACAAGACTAGAAATAACAGCATTTTGTGCACAAAAACATACATTAGATTAGTTGCAGAATTTCTATTTTGAGATAAAATTTATATTAAAGTATAATGCACTTTACTAAGGGTTGAAACATTTTATTGAAAAATATATTTACTAGAGATACTTTACTGCATAATTTTAGGGATACAGGTGGACTCATTGCAACAATGAAATGTACAAGACATTATGTCGAAGGATTAACTTTACAACTTTGGCTAGGGGTGGGGAGGTGGAGATTTTTCCATCTCCACCCTTCCTGGATGGGAAAGGGAAATAAAGAGGAGGCAACAATACTTGATGAGAAATTTACTCATTACCTTGCACAAGTAATTTAACTCCTCAGTACGGTATTTTCACAATAAAAAAAAAAGAAAAAAATTAAGAAAAAAATTATCCCAAAGTAATCATTTTTCTTATTATTTTCCAATTTCCATGTGATTTACCTCCAATTTAGAAATCCAGATATAGAATTTAATTTAATTTAACCAAAAGTATTATTGAGTGTAAGGCTCTTATACTCTCTACATTCTTCACACTAAGATCTTCAAATATGGTGAGTTTGAAATGATTAGTCTCTGTGTGAACTATGATAATATTATTTACAATGTGAGTGAAATGTTTAAAAAGTAGCATTTATTTTCGTTGAATTGCTCTGAAGAGACAATGATTGATGTAATCAAAGGCTAAAAATGATTAGGTTTAAAATTTAGAATTCAGGAAATGTTTTTGACCACACTTGTTACTGGAACCTTCACAGCAACCTCATGAGAAAATTTATATTGATGAAGCAAAAATCCCAGAGGATAGATATTTATGAATAGGAAAATCATGTCATTCTGAATATGTAGAGCTACATATATCAAACATAGAAAATTTAGCTTTTAAATACCTAATTGCAGGGTAAGTACTTGTTCAGAAAAAAGATAAAATTGTATTTATTTTAAAAAGTAAACCAAAGTATTCATTTGAGTACAAGACAATGTTTAAATATCCCTCATCCAAGACACGATATACAGTTGTTTTTCATGCCAAGTATGTTCTCTAAACATACTACAAATACTAGATTAGTAAACCTAAATCATTGCTTTGTAAGGAAATAAAAATTTAGTTTCCTAAAACTCATGACTATAACTTTTTCTCAAACAATTAAGAAGTAACTGTTTTATGTTTTTTGTCATGGAATATTATTTGATAAACTTTTATTAATTAAGTTAATTAATTGACCAATAACAATATAAATTATGCATGAACAAAGTTTATCTAATACAAGTATTTCTTTCACAACACATATCATGGCTCTCTTAAAGAATATTGGAAGGCAGTGTGTTATTTATTTATTAATTTTTAGTTATTTTGTTAATGGTTATTAAGTTTCAGAAGTGGCAGTTTCATTATGCTCTTTCCAAAATATATTTAAAACATTTGATTATACTCCTACTATTTCCTTTTTATTACTCCTTCCTCCAAAGATCATCTGTTTTTCACATCAAATTACATCTTTATATATGCACATGTAATATAATTTGGAAAATTTAAGGTGAACTGCAAATTAATTCAATATGTACCGTGGATTAACAAGATGAAAAAGAACGAGTATTTTTTGCTAACTTCTGAATTGAGCTATTATTATTATTATGGTTAGGGTTAGGATCGCAGACAGATTTTAGAGTTAGGGTTAGAGAAACAGAAAATTAGGTTCAACACAGGATGACCCATTGCAACAATGATACTCACAACACACTATATTGAAAAAGAACTTTTCATCATGGGGAAGGAAGAGTGAGGGAGTTGGGAGAGGGAATGGATAGTGGGACAACAACATTGAAGGGGGTAACACTGCTCAACAAGAAATGTACTCATTACCTTAATCCCTCTGTAAGCCTCATTACAATAAAATAAAATTTTAAAAAATAATGAGAAATAAAACTTGAGAGGAAATAGAAAAGCACTTTTCAAAACGCAAGTAAAATTTAGACCTACAAGCTGAGCAAGAGATAGGATAAATTTGAAATAGAGGCTAGCTATTAACATTACGATTCGGTTATACGTAGGCTTAGGATTAGGCAAGGTGTTCCAGTTAGAGCTGGGGTTATGATGAGAAAAAAGATGTAAGATATTGTGTAAAACTGCAACATATTTTAAGAAGAATGAATGGCCTCAAAGTTAGAATGAATGAAAACCGGTGTTGGCGTTATTTTAAACATTCAGGTATAATTTGTTTTAAGTGTGAATTGCTGTTTTAGTTCTTCTTAGGGATAGGGAAGGATAAGCTTTAGGGTAAAATTTAGTTTTCCAATAAGAAGTAGAAGCAAAACATGTGATTGAATAGAGTCTGGACAGTTTTCCTTACATTAACCATTTGGTGTTGTCAGATTGTGATTAGGATTAGGTTTCTGGTTAAAGGGGTTGAGGATTGAGTAAAGAAATGGATTAAACTGGAGGCTCACGCCTATTATCCTAGCTACTCGGGAAACTGATTTATGAGGATTACAGTTCAGAGCCAGCCTGGGAAGGAAAGTCTCTGAGAATTTTATCTCCAATTAAGCACCAGAAAATCAGAAAGTGGTGTTGTGGCTCAAGTGGTAAAGTGCACACCTTAAACTAAAGATCTCAGGGGTCGGGTCCATGCCTAGAACTCAGGGAGAGTGCCCAGGCCCAGACATCAAGCCCCATAACCAACAAAAAAAAGTAATGGGAAAAATGTTAAGTAAATCTGAAATTATTTTAGGTTCTAGGAATTCAGGAAAGGCTGGGATAATGTAAGTACAATATATTTCATAATATGAGGATTTGAGATCAATGGGGATAGGATTCCTCTTATGGAATAAGATAGATTCAGACATAAGAGTTAGAAAATCTGTAGGGTTTAGGAAAACCTGCAATTTATTTCAAGAATTACAAGTGGAATTTTGGTTAGGATGACACAAAATGAGCATTTTTCATAAATTTTAGAATTGGGATACCCTTAGTGTTAAAGTTATGGTTAGGATTCCAGCCATGGGTAGGGTTAGAGTGAAGGAGAAAAAAAATGAAGCTCAAATTTAAGGTAAATTTTAGAATAAGCCTGGTAAGATTTAGAATGAATGTGCATTAGAATATTGCTATTAATATTAGAATTTACTTGCAGTTAGGCTTATATTTATTCTCAATGTTCCTGCTAAGATTAAGTTTAGGGTTAGAAAATGACTAAGATATTAGAAAAAATGGAAACCTTTGTTTGGAAGGCTTATTTGAATCAAGTTAGGATGAATCAAAACTAGTGTACGTGTGTTAGTATTAGTGCTGACATATAATTTGGATTAAGATCAGGGTCAGTACTTTGTTCTAATTATGATTCGTGTTATGAATAGGAAAGTTTTAGTATAAAATTGAGTTTTCACTAACAAGTAGAATAAAAAATGTGAGACTGAATAGTAACTAGAGCATTATAATTATATTTATTTGTCAGTGATCGTTCTTATAATGATTTAATGAGAGTTTTCCAGCCAGGTTTAGGTTGAGAGTTAGCATTAAATAAGATGATAAGTTAATCTGAAATTGTTTTAGGATACAGTGGTTCAGGAAAAGGTAGGATCAATGGAACCTACAGTATTTTTCCGGATAAGAGAATTTGAAGTCAAGTAATATAATGGCTCATGTTAGGGAACAAGATAACTACAGAGGTAGAGTCAAGAAACTGGGAATTAGGGAAAATTGAAACACATTTCCAGAGTGCAAACTGGAGTTTTCATTAGAATGAATAAAAACTAGAGTATTTTTCTTAAACATTAATTTTGGACTATCATTAGGTTGAAAGTTAGGTTTCACTTCCAGCTGGGCTTAGTGTTAGCATTGGGGAAATGGAAAATTTAAGGTCACACTGAAAGTAAATCTTCTAATAACAAGTCAAGTTAGAATTAGGAAGACTATGAAATAGGACACTACTATTAATATTAGGATTAGGGTATAATTAGTGTCAGGGTTAGCCTGAATGTTCCAGTTAGGGTTCGGGTTAAGAAAATTGCAAGATATTGAGTAAAACTACAAACTATTTTTAAGAAAGATGAGTTGGATCAAATATAGGATGAATAAATCTAATGTATTTTTGTGATTTTTAGAATCCAACAGCAGTTGGTTGTAGGGTGAGGGTAACTTTTCTAATTTATGAACTAATGAATTAAATGCACAATTATTTCATTCTTACAAACCAAGACAGTCACGATTTGGGGAAAAACCTCAATTTTCTACATGAAATTGTGTCAAACTATTTTCCAACCAGGATTAAATAATAGTGAACAGGTTGTCATTTATTAAAATTAGGTATCTTGATAAAACATCTTTCAAAAATATCCAAACACATAGGATAGGAATTCAGACATGTTATTGGGAAAACAGATATTGTACTTACTGTACCAGGGAAATTGTGTGTGTGTGTGTGTGTGTGTGTGTGTGTGTGTGTGTGTGTGTGTGTGTGTGTGTGTGTGCATCCACCACAGGTCTTCAACTCAGGCCTGTGTCCTGTTGTCAGCTTATACTGTGCAACTATGGCACTAAACCACATAGGCACAGGTTTTCTTCTGGCTTTTTAGTAGTTAATTTAAGATATGTATCTCATGGACTTTCCTGTCTTGATTTAATATTCTGATCCCCAGCAATCCTTGGGTTAGTGTTACTGTGGGTGGTACCACAAACAGACAGTTCAGTAAACTGGGAGCAATATGGAAGTACTTGTGCAAGATACAAAGTAACCAGTTCATTAATGTGGGAGTAACAATATCTCATTAGATTGCCTTCAAACACACTGTTTCTGATGTGTTTAACTGAAGCCCAAAGCATAATCAAAACCTATTAGCCACAATGTATGAAGTAGCACATATTTATGGTGTAGCAATGAACTAAATCCGGAAACAAAAGTCTTTGCTGGGTTTGCAGCAAAGAAATAGAAATGAAGTCTAGACTGGAGGCCTGTAGCAAGCAGCAGAGCATCTGTTTAGTGTGAGTCCAACCCCCAGAACCATAAAGAAGTAGAAGAAAGTGAAAGTGTAGGAGAAAGAAGAAAGGAAAGGAGGAGTGAGGGGCAAGAGAGGAGGAAGGGTATAGCAGGAGGGAGAAGAGGAGGGAACAGGTAGAAAGTAGAGGGGAGGAAAGAAGGAAGAAGGTAACAGGACCCTGGGGAAGATGAGCAGGAGAGGAGGCAGGAGAAGGAAGATAAATGCAATATAACAAAAGAATTGTTGGAAAATATTTTGCATAAGTGATCTGGATGTGAATGGCAGGATTATTTTCTAATCAGAGAGACCGCTAGCATAGTGACAATATGGGTCATACCTGTTGTTTGGTCATTTTATTCTCTTTCTTCAGTGAGGAGTTCAGAAGAAGTCCTGAGTTTGGTGTTTTACAGATATACTTCAGGATTTCTTTTTCATGAATCAAGCATGGGAAAGAACTAAATGCAACCTCCCTTAATTAAAAAATAATAGAAGCTGTATTTATTTGTATTCCTGTGCATGAAGAAATCCTGGAGATTTCTGGTTAATTCAGAGGGCCCCATGCAAAAATACAGGACAAGAGGAAAGTAAAACTCTTTTTAAAGTATAATAGGTTATTATTCATGAAAAGTTTTAGTGGACGTTTTTCGGGTTTTTTTTTTTTTTTTGTCACTTGTTCAGTGCTCCAAGGATGTGCCCTGAAGCCATTTCCAAGTCACCACTTGAACATCCATTTCTGTAGTTCCTGTGGGCCTGGGTGCCTCCTCAGTTCAACCGTCGAGAAGTGGGGCCCCCTCCCTTGTGGTGAATGTGCAGTAAGTGGATGTGTGTGCTTGCTCCCAAGCATTGCCATATGAGCCGGGCCCACCCTGTCCACATAACTGACCAGTCTCAGTTGCTCCATTTCACGCAGGAGCTGGCAGCCATGGGGCTGCAGTTGATGCCACTGCTGCCCTCTCCTCCTCCAGCTGTCTGGTACTGGTCTGCAGTGATCTTGAGTGGGTGTGCCATCCCAGGAAGACTCTGTTCTGGGGTCACTGGCTGACCCATGGGTGTGGGGTGGGCGGACCACATGTTTTTACACTGCAGAGTCCATGGGAGAAGGAAGGCTGGGGATGCATTCTGCCCCCTTGGGGCCAGGCAGCCCAGGCTTGGTTCACCTCATCAGTCTTTAAGGAGGTCTTGTGACTGGAGCCATGTGCTGGCCCCTCTGCCAGCAGGTTTGTGACAGCTGCAGCACTCAGCAAAGTGAAGCTCCTTCAACATTTCTGCGGACCTCCATTTTCTGGTCTCTGTGGACTCGTCTACAGGTCCAACCATGCATATGCCATCAGTGCCAGAGGAGCCTGGATTTGCAGTGCACCAGCTGCAGCGCTGGGGGTCCCAAAGCCCCATTGACTTTGCTTTCAAGCCTCCTCCATCGTCCTTCTGGGCCACATGGGCCCAGCTCTGGGTGCCATACCGGGTATGCTCCATTTGGAGGCAATGGGCTCACCCCCTACCCAGGTTGTTCTCCAAAGCAAGGGAATGGGTTTGGCCTTCGCAGGATTTGGGGTCTGCCCTGACTTCTCCCCTGGTTTTGGCACCTGAGTCTGGGTTGCTTGGTGTGGTCACTGATGGAGCCTTGTTGGCTGTAACCCACCACAACAAGTGCTGCATCTACTGCAGCAGCAATGTGGTGTCATGGACCCCCTAAGGGTCACCACACAGACCTCTGATGTGTCTACGTGGGCTAGGTGTGGGTTTCATCCCAGGACACCCATTAGGAAGTGTCACTCCCCTTCATGGTATTGCAAGCAAGAGGTGCCACATATAATTTCTACTTTCTAACATTTTCCTTCACTGAAATAAACAGAACTGGGAGATATAAATAAGTTTTATAAAAACTAAATATATAACCTATATCACTTTACCCTGTTAAAACATTGTAATATTTTTTATCCAGTAGGAATTCTGTCTGTAATTACTTATTTTACTTTTGAATATAACTAATGTAATATATTTTGTGTGTACTTTACCATTCTAGTATAACTTCATTTGCACTACTTACATACATTTTTTTCAATTTCTGAGATTTAATCGTGTGTTTATGGATAAGAGTTTTGTTGTACTTTTATTTCAGTTTGCCATTATGGCTTTATAAATACAACCAATATAATCCATTCTTGTTAGTATCAAGTTCAATGATTTTGGACTAGAGACTCAAGGAAATACCATTATATATCATACAGTAATGTGTTTCACTCCACTTCATCTGGCATGCTGGTCCCTCTGGTGAATTAGGATCCTAGTGGCAGCCTGCCCAAATCAATTCCTTGCGGGCACCTCACCTGGGACTGTGGGAGAAGATCAAGGTGTGCCTGCTGTTGTGCTAGGGAAGCAACAATGAGGCTGCTGAGTGAATGACATTGTGCCACTGATTCACATGTAGCGTCTGCCTGTACCGTGGACCTGGGCTCTGAGGATCTGCCCCTGGGAACATACACACTGGGGGACAGGGGCCGCCACCTAGGAAGGAGTACAGACCGAACAGAAGCCACTCTGTGGATCAGCTTGTACAGTATTTATCCTTCGTGGAACAGGGGTGATCCTGCTTGCTATGGGGAGAACAAAAGTAAGACAGGCCCAGGGTTCGCGATGCCAACTTTGTGCTAAGGCTGACAAGGAAACTTTCCTCCACACACTCTCCAGCAGGCCCAGGGTTCACGATGCCAACTTTGTGCTAAGGCTGGCAAGGAAACTTTCCTCTAGGCACTCTCCAGCAGGCTTAGAAAGCACTTCCATGCTCCTTGTCCATTAATTAGCAGCCAGGGACACTCACATCCAGTACTCCTGGCTTCTCTTTTGTGTTTGTTTGTTAATTTACACAGAGAGCCCCTCCCTCAGACAGCAGAGTTATATTCTGGGTTTTGTAAAATGTTCTGCAGCTGAGCATTCCCAGTGTTTGGTTTTGTATTGTTTCTTGTCAATGCATTGTGAAATTTGTGTTTTAGGTGTTGATGTGCAGGAGGAGGAGCCAGATTATGAACATTGTTTCCTACAACCCTTTCATCTAAAATGAAAACAGATTCTCTCTAAAAATGCCTTTCCAGAAATAAATTTGAGAGGGGAAAAGGCTATTTTCTCATGAGATCAAAGTGTGCTATTTTTATATGCATGTTTTATGCGTTCAAAATACAATTAAGTAATTCACTATCTAGGAACAATTGTCCAGACCTAAGAATTAAGTGTCTTGGAAGCTAGAGGCAGGGTGTTTATGAGCTTTATCCAAAGGGAGGGAAGAAAGTTAAAATCCATAGATTACTTTGTAGAATCAAAATGGTAATATAAAATGAGAATCACAAAAAAAACCCTCTGGGCTCTTCGGGGTCTTTTATTGTTCCATATGAACTTTTGGACAGCTTCTTCTATTTCATTGAAGAGTGACATTGGGATATTGATAGATATCAAATTGAATTTGGATATATCCTTTGGCAGTATTGCCATTTTCATGATGTTAATCCTCTCAATCCATGAGCTTGGGAGGTTTCCCACTTCCTTGTTTCTGCTTTAATTTTCTTTTTCAGGTTTTTAAAGTTTCCATCATAGAGGACCTTCAACGTGTAAGTTAACTCCTAGGTATTTTACTTTTTGTGCGGCCATTAAAATGGGATTGCTTTCCTATTTTCAGCTACACTCTTATCTTGATTAGAATACAGGAAAGCCATTGATTTCTGAGGGATAATTTTATACTCTGATAGTTTGCCAAAGTTTCTGATCAGCACAAGTAACTTGGGAGTGCAGTCCATGGGGTTCTTTAAATATCAGACAATGTCATCTGAAAAGAGGGAGATTTTTACTTCATCTTTCCCTATTTGGATCCCCTTAAGTTTGCACCTTGTCTTATTGCCCCAGCTTGAATTCTAATACTACGGTGAATAGGAATAGAGAGAGCAGGCATCCTTATGTCATTCCTGAATTTATAAGAAATGGCTTTAACATTTCACCATTAAGTATAATGCTGGCTGTAGGTTTGTCAATCGCAGAAAGAACAGTACTGGAACAATATCAGTTCCAAATTTCAAACTCTACTAAAAAGTCATAGTAAAAGAAAAGCTTGGTACTGGCACAAGAACAGATTTGACGACCAATGGAATTGGACAGAAGATTCAGACGTGAACCCACTGACCTATAGCCACCTAATCTTTCACAAGTGAGCTAAAATAGAGAATAGATGAAAGACAGTCTTTTGAGTAATTGCTGTGGGCAAAATAGGTTAGACACCTGTAGAAAACAAAAGCTCAATCTGTATATATCACCCTGCACAAGAATCAACTCCAAATGGATCAAAGACCTCAAAATAAAAGAAGACACCATGAAAACATTACATGAAGGAATGTGAGAAACTCAGGGATTTTTAGCACAGGCCGAAATTTTCTTAATAGAGATCCAGAAACAAAAGAAATAAAAGAAAGGTTGGACAACTGGGATTGCATGAAACATCAGAGCTACTGCAAGGCAAAGGTCATAGCTAGCAAGATCAATAGAAAGCCCACGTTTGGCAGAAGATCTTCATGAGTCATAAAACAGACAAGGACTTATATCTAAAATATATTTAGGACTCAAAAAATTCAATTCCCCAACTACAAATCCTCAAAGAAACAACTGCTCAATAACTAAGTGGGCTAAAGACTTAGAGAGACTTCTCTGAAGAGGAAATAAAAATGGCCATTAGACACATGAAGAAATGGTCAACTTTTCTAGCATACAAGACATGCAAATCAAGACAACAGAGAGATTGCACCTCAATCCAGTTAGGATGGTTGTAATCAAGAAATGTAGGAGAAACTGGATGCTTAACAAGCTCTCCAATAGAAAGCAGTTTTAGTGTTCCAGTGAACAGTCCTAAGCCAGAGAATCACACGAAGTGTGCCATCATAGTACAGAGTTAGACCAGAGAAGGAAAATCCAGGCAAGGAGACAGATCTGAGCACTTGCCGGCAGCTGCAACAGTAGCGGCGGCCATAGCCACCATACTTCCAACACAGAGAGTCCGAGACAAAGGTGCCAGAGGTGGCGGATGAGCAGATTCTACTCAACACCAGCAAGAACTGACAAGGAGCAGACGTCTTCATCCTGCGGTTCGCAGACCAGAGACTACCCAGGAACCAAGAGTTGGCATGAGTAGAAGCCTGACATCCTCACTCCTTCTCAGGGAGCAGAGGACGAAGACCACCCTTCCCCCTCCAATACCAGAGATCTCCATCTTTGATACTGACAAAGGCCTGGCTGAGCTGTTAACTCCAACTCAGGCCTTGGAAGAAAACTAGAGGCATTTAACAGGTCACAGGAACTTAACCTGACCTGCCAGGCTCAGCTCCACCCAGGGAAAAATCTACCAGCCTGAGCCACCAGACCCAGGAGTGGCTTTTTTCACTGGATAAAGAGCCAGAGGCTGCCCCTCCCTACAGCAGCCTTAACAATCAATTGAAATTCAGTAAACATAAACCCTGAAAATGGATCTAGGCTGGGCTCTGTGAGTGTCTCAGAAGCTAGCCCCTCAGGGAAAAGATACTGTTTATTGAAAGGCTTCAACTCTACCCAGAACCTAGCCTCAGAACAGCATCTCCAAACTAGAGGAAACAGCCATCTCCCTCTTTTTGATACTCAAAACAGATCTCCCTCCCATTGAACTAAGCTGGGAGGAGGATAACAAAATCCTGGGTAAAGTAGAGCATTTTTCTGCCTGCTAAAACAAACTGATTTAAGAAACCAAACAGGAAAATCAAACACCACAAGCAGACCAGAGACTCCATCAAGAGACTGGTTAGGGAAACAAGGGAGATACAGGATCTTTCTGTACCCCCCCCAAAAAAAAATCAAAGAACTTTTTTTTGTACCTTTTATAAATAATTTTTTTTCTAAAACTTTTTTTTATTTTTAAATTTTTTTAAAAAATTGTTTTCTATTAATTTTTTTTCTTCCTCTTATATTTTTTATTTTAGGGGTATATATGTGTGTGCTTTTTTTCTTTTTTTAATGTTTTTTTTGTTTAGCTCTACTAACCTTTTGTTCCTTTCTTTCTTTGTTTCTCATTCTTTTCACCTTTCTTCTCTTTGTTATTCTTTCCTTGACTTAATTGCTGTTCTGCTCATCTTCAGGTATACCCATAGTCGATTATTAGACCTTATCCCCCATTGTGTACATACTTAATCCAGAAATTTATTACTCAATTCAAAACTTCTTAGATTTAAATTCCTTAAGAGCAGTACTACTTCTTTTACCTATATAGTATTTTAAGCATTTTTATTTTTATGTTTTTCACATCTCCTTTATATCCCTCCCTTCTCTCATTTTATCCACATTGTTCTCTGAATATTTCATTTTTTAATTGCATAACTTTTAACTGTTGTACTCTTTAATTTTTGCTTTTCTATTTTTGCTTGTCTCTTTTTTTCTTTTTCTTTCTTTTTTTCTCTCTCTCTCTACTATCATTCTATCAAACCTATTTCCTACTTTGAGATTAGGACTTAGTTAAGTGAACTCTCCCTCTGCCTTTCCACATCCCTCTATTCCTATATTTACGCACATCTCTCCCTAAACCTAATTATTTCTGATTTGCCAAATTCTTCTTGGCCGTTCATAGTCAATTAATACAGAGTAGTTTGATGTTGAATAGATATATCTGTTGAACTAGATAGTATCTGCAGACTTTTCACTGTGCAACTACAGACGTTGGTTGATGCTTGCCTCAAGATAGTGTTCTAGCACAAAACTGGTTTACTTTCATCCCAAATGGGCAGAGCAAGACAGAAAAACACAAGAAAAATGGCAAGTCCGGGTATCTCAACTCCCACTCATGATAATAAGGGGACAGAACAAATAATAAATAATACAGAGGAGAGTTTCCAAAAAGCTCTACAAACACTAATGGTAAATATGGTAAATGTAAAGATTGAAAACTTGCAATGGACTCTGTATGAGCATGATAGGGAGAGAGAGGAGGCAAACCAAAGGTCAGTACAGGAATATCATGAGTGCGAGGAAGCTACTCAAAAATTGATACAGGAATTGCATCAGCAGCTTGAGAACACACAAAAAGAAATAATGGAGAAGGCTGAGATCAGTCAATTAGAAAGTCAGGAATGGCATGAGCAGGCTGAGAACACTCAAAGAGAAATACAGGAATTGCTTGATTGTGAGGAAGCTAATCAAACAGTAATACAGGAATTGAGAGAGCAAGATGAGAACACAAAGATCACTAAAGGCATTCATGGAATCCATAAACAGAGAACTGAAAGAAGTCAGGGGTACAAAAAAGGAATGTTGAATGGAACCCAACAGAAGGAATGGGAGTCCAGGAAAACAATAACCATCCAACTACGTGATTGGAGAATAAACACTGAACACTAAATTAAGGAAGTAAAGAAGTTCATAGAAGATCTAAAACAAAGCTCCAATAAAGAATTTGAAGCCATCAAAGCTGACCAACTAGAAGGGAAAAAAATAAAAAACAAAATAGAAAATCTTGATAGAAGGTTAGACCATGCAGAAGATCGAATCCTATAGACTCCACTCCCAAATTACTCAAGCTGATTAAAAACTTTGTACAAGTAGCAGGGTATAAAATTAACCCTCAAAAATCAATGGCTTTTCTGTATGCCAACAATGAGAAAAGTGGCTGAAAGTAAGAAAGCAACTCCATTCGTAATAGCCACAGAAAAAATAAAATACATAGGAATTAACGTAACCAAAGAAGTGAAGGACCTCTAAGATAAAAACTTTACAAACTTGAAAAAAGAAATCAAGACAGAAAGTGGCAATAACTCCCATGCTCGTGGATTGGAAAGATCAACATCGTGAAAATGTCAATACGTCCCAAGGCTATCTGAAAATTCAATGCGATACCTATCCATATTCCAACCTCATTCTTCAAGGAAATAGAAGAGGCAATCCAAAAATTCATATAAAACAATAAAAGACCCCGAATAGCAAAAATCATCCTCAACAGAAAGAACAGTACTGGAGGAATATCAATACCAAATTTCAAACTCTACAATAAATCCATAGTAATCAAAAGAGCTTGGTACTGTCACAATCCAATAGAATAAAATTGACAACCCAGAAATGAACCTACAAAACTATAGCCATCAAATCTTTGATAAGGGAGCTAAAACAATAGAATGGAAGAAAGACAGCCTCTTCAGTAAATGGTGCTGGCAAAATTGATTAATTATTTGTAGAAAACTAAAGCTAGATCCTTATATATCACCCTTACCAGAATCAACTCCAAATGGATAAAAAACCTTGGAGTCAAAGCAGACAGTCTGAAAACATAACAGGATGGAGTAGAAAAAACCTTAAGTCTCCTTGGCACAGGCCGAAATTTTCTTAATAGAGACCCTGAAACACAACAAATCAAAGAAAGTTTGGACAAATGTGTCTGCATGAAAATGCAGAGCTTCTGCAGGGCAAAGGACATAGCTAGCAATATCAGTAGAAAGCCCACAGATTGGGAGAAAATTTTCACTAGCCATACAACAAGCAAAGGTCTCATATCTAAAATATACCTGGAACTCAAAAAAATAAATCCCCCATCAACAAATCCTCAAAGAAACAACTGCCTGATAAATTAAGTGGGCTAAAGACTGAAAGAGAAACTTCTCTGAAGTGGAAAGAAGGATGGCCAATAGACACATGAAGAAATGCTCAACCTCCATAGCCATAAAAGAAATACAAATCAAAACAACATTGAGATACCACCTCACCCCAGTTAGAATGGCTAAAATCAAGAACTCTAATAACAACAGATGCTGGAAGGGATATGGAAAGAAGGGAACCTTACTGCATTGTTGGTGGGAATGTAAACTTGCTCAACCAAAAGACTCCACATTGTGCTCCCCTATGACCAGCAATCCCACTTTTGGACATTTACCCAAATGTTCACAAACAAGACCACACTGAAGCTACCAGCACGACTATGTTTATTGCAGCATTATTTACTATAGCTAAGATATAGAACCAACCCAGATGCCCCTCAGTAGATGAATGGATCAAGAAAATGTGGTATATATACACAATGGAATTCTATGCCTCCATCAGAAAGAATAGCATTGCCCCATTTGTTAGAAAATGGAAAGACATGGAAAAAATTATATTAAGTGAAGTAAGCCAGGCCCATAGAAACATAGGTCCCATGGTTTCCCTTATTTCCAATAACTGGTATATGTCTGGATCAAGCAGAAACGGACAGATAAGTTGATGTTCGTGAAATGAAGCCTAATATATGTATTCAAATGTTTTTTCTCTTTCCTGTGATTGTTTCTAACACATTTATAAGATTATTTCTTTATTGCTTTGTATGTCTCTCCCCCAAGGTATAACCCTTTCTTTCACTGTATTTGATGTCGGTATAATTTGTGGAGGGGAAGGGAAAAAACAAATCGTTTAAATAGGTATACAGGTGGACCCATCGCAACAATGAGATATACAAGTCGTTATGTTGAAAACGAACTTTACAACTTTGGTGCTGTTGGGGGAGAAGGAGGACTGCTTGGGGACGCGGGGGGAGGATGGGAAAGGATGTGAAAGGGAAACAAAGCAGGAGGCTACAATGCTTGATAAGAAATGTACTCATTAACTTGCCCATGTAATTGTAACCCCTCTGTTGTGTATTTTCACAATTAAAAAAAAAGGAATGTAATAACAACAGATGTTGGAGGGGATGTGGCTAAAAAGGAACCCTACTGCATTGTTTGTGGGAGTGTAAACTTGTATAACCACTTTGGAGAGCCCTATGGAATTGCTTCATAAGACTCAATGTATAGTTCCCCTATGGCCCAGCATTCCCACTCTTGGACATTTACCCAAATGATCACAAACAAGATCATACCAAAGCTGCCAGCACAACCATGTTTATTGCAGCATTATTCACCATAGCAATGATATGGAATCAACCCTGATGCTCCTCAGTAAATGAATGAATCAAGAAAATGTGATATGCATATATATATATATATGCGCATATATATATACATATAAATATATATATATATATATATATATATATATGTATTGACACAAACAAAAAATGGAATTGTATGCCTCCATTAGAAAGAATGACATTTCCCCATTTGTTAGGAAATGTAAAGACTTGGTAAAAAATATATTAAGTGAAGTAAGCCACACCCAAAGATACATAGGTACCATGATTTCCCTTGTTTGCAAGGACTAGTATATATTTAGGATAAGCAGAGAAGATCAAAGGCTAAGCACATATGACCATATACGATGATGTTAAACGAAATGTAATCCAAATCAGAGACAGAAGTGGTTTTTCCTTTCTGGCTTTTGTTTTTAATATACTTACAATGCACTATGTGATTCTTTTGTAGGTTCATCCCCCCATGGTATAATCCCTGTTTTCACTGTATTTGATTCCAGTGTTCTGCATCATGTATATACATTTTTGTAAGTTGGAGAGTGGAAGGGATGTAGCAGAATGCTTAAATGGGGATGCAGATTGACCCATTGTGATGATGAGATGTACAGGACACTGTGTTGAAAATGAATTTACAATGTTGGACAGGGGTCAAGGAAGGAGGAGTTGGAGAGGTGGGGAGGGAAGGGGTAGTAGGGGAAAAACAAAGGAAGAGGTAACAATGCCCGATAAGAAATGTACTCATTACACTTCTCATGTAATTTTAAACCCTCTGTGCAGTATTTTTGCAATAAAAATATATTAAAAATCTCTGCCTGGTGTAGATTTCCAGTGCTGCCTCGGGCATTGCTTTATTTTTTGCCTTTTCTGGCTGTGATTAGGTCCAACTGCCCAGTGAATCTGTACTCTTCAAGGCATCTTGATCCAGAAATGGGACTTAGATTATCCAGTAGCAGTTGGAACCAGGCCAAGGACTGGACAAAACTCCTTCCAGGGCATGGTTTCTTCATTCCCCATGCAACTATGACTGCAAGCAGAATTTCTCTGAATTTGACCCCAGAAAACAGTCACTGAACAAAAAGGCAAGGTCATCAAACACCTTCCCTCCTCCCCCTATTCCCTCCTTTCTTCCTTCTTGCTAAAGTACGAAATAATTTTGCAGATTTTGGCAAACACACAAATTGCCCACCATCTCCCCTGGTAAACTAGGTTTCAAGTCACTAAGTCATGTAAATGAATAATACCACACTCATTATTCTGGACAACATCTTCAGGTCGTTTGGTGCTTTAATTTGTTGTTGGTGGAGGTGGTGGTAGGGGGGCCTGAACTCTGGGTCTGGGCGCTGTGCCTGAGCTCTTCAGCTCAAGGCTAGTGCTCTACCACTTGAGCCACAGTGCCATTTCCAATTTTTTCTGCTTATGTGGTGCTGAGGAATTGAACCCAGGACCTCATGCATGCAAGACAACACTCTACCACTAAGTCTCCTTCCCAGCCCTAATGCTTTAATTCTTTAAAATTTCTTTTTGTCAGTCATGGGGTTTGAACTCAGGACCTGGGTGATAACATGTCCCTGAGTTCTTCAACTCAAGGGGAGCCCTCTACCACTTGAGTCACAGTGCCACCTCAGGTTTCTAGATAAGCGTTTCTCACACTTTCCTGCCAGGGTTTACATTGAAATATGAAATTTTAAATTATATTTCTTCTATGTGTTTATTGGAACATTACAGTTTTTCTGAAATTTAAAGTTTTTGTCTTCAAGTAATCCAACAGCATTAAATATTACATTTGGAAGCTATCCTGTAACACATCCATTTTGAAATTATTATGTTAAGATGAAAATCTTATTCTTTGTAGAAAAATCTCATTAAAATCCAAATGGCAGATATGCTAATTTCAGCAGTCTTGAGTCTCCTTCCTCTTTTCTTTCTGTAGTATCTTTTCTTGTTTTGGAACAAGTGGCATGGACTGTCCAACCATTCAAAAGGAAGCTTATTCCATTTATTTAGTAGAAAATGAATGGAGCCTGCCTGCATCTCAAGGCAATTTTGAGTATAATGTTAATCTGATAATACATATCATTGAATTTTCAAAGTCGTTTTGATAATTTTTTGTTAAACCATTCATTAAGGAGTTTCGAAATAGCAAGAATAAAAAAAAAAGTTTTGCTTCCTAAGAAGGTTTTAAAAGTTAGTAATTCAACAAAACACATTATATTATTCTAAGATTCCATGGTGAAGAATTTCTCTTTTATCAGAACCCTTACCATTCAAGCTTGTAGCTTATTCAGTTTTCTTGTTCCAGCTTTCATTTATGTAGTATCATATGTAATCACATTGACAATGAAATTCCATTTGTTGTTAGAGAGCTCAATTCATATTGCCAAAGCCAGACTCATTAGCATATTATAGAACATAAAATATTGAATATCATTAACGTGATCTTATGCAACTATTCCATCAATTAATATAAGTAAGACATAAATTTGCATCTTCATATAACTTTTAAAATGCAAAATAGTTACATATCTATGTCATAAAACAATTCAGACCACTTGTAGGACATACTAAGTTAAGCCTTTTGCATCATGCCCAATATTCTTTGTAAAATTTTCAGTTCTCATTAACTTTCACCTTAGGGCCTTCTTTTCCCAGCAACAAGATATAAGTGATGTCCGTGGATTTTAGTCACCTCTGAGTAACTTCTTTTCTTTCCACTGCCAGTTAGTCCCTCGTGTTAAATACCTGAGGAATAACTTGTCTCAATGTGCCTGCAAGAGGAATACCCAAGTCGACTGTCTGTGCCCACTCTTCCCTTGCTTTGTTTGGGAATGGGATATCAGAGACAGGGATGTCAGTGATCATGGTGTTATGAATTATGGGTAGCAGAAAAGAGTAGTTGAGACTAGGATACCAGGGAAAGGGTAAATGTGACTGTAATTGGTGAGGTGCAATGTCAGGAAATTGGGTAGCAGCAACAGCTTTCAGAACTGTTTAGCAGGGACAAGGAAGCATAGACAAAGTGAAAGAGTAAAAGTTGTAATGGATTGGGGGCACAATCAGGGTAACAAGGACATGGGTGTCCAAACTGGGTAGCCAGTACTAGGATGGAAGCAATTGGCATGGTGGACTGATGTGGTACAGAGCTCTGGGTTTGCCTGTCCAGTTTTGGTTGTTAGATCTTTAGGGAAACTACCTCTAACAGCTCATTATCAGCTTGTTGTGTTCAGGTACGTGCCATCTATAAATGTCTACTCCAAGTAGATTGTATTCTTTGACACCAGCTATAGGACCTTTGCCCTAAGTATCCTGAGAGAGAACACTCCACATTGCAGCAGAATAGGCTCCAAATAGCGAGCTACAATCATCTCATACAACTTTTGCTACTCCTCTCCAATATCAATTATCATGATACCAAGGTATCTGAAATGTGCTCAGCAGCAGTACTCTGGGAAGCTACCAAATCTTACTCTGACATTCTGGGAGCTCCTTAAACATGGGCAAGAGCATTTGCTGATGCTCTTCCAACTTCTTTCTGTGGCTGGGGAGAGCCAGACTTTTGGACCTCAGCTGGGTTACTTTGATGTCCAGATGGTTTCAACTTGCTCTATATTCACTCTCTAGGTGTTCATCAGCTTTAGCTGCCTCTCCTTCATCTCCACATCCTTTGAATTCTGCTTCATATCAACCTGTGACTTTCACACCAAGCCCTTCCACTTTCTCATCTGCCTCTCTAGCTGTGGATCTGCCACAACAAGCTACATGTAACTTCTGTATCTGTTTATCAAGATTTGAGCTGGAATCCAAGGTGGTACTAGCTAACTGAGAACATGGGGAGCACCTTAAATACTCCCCTGCCATTCACTGTTCATTGAGAAAGATGCAAATGTGTTCTGGTCAGTCTCTCCTTCTCCATTTCTGGTTCAGCAGAATACAGTGAAGTCACAATGGAGCTATGTCAGCCAGTGACCTAACCAAAGATAATTTAGTGAGGGGATACTTATCAAATGTAGTAGGATGAATGCACATTATTTGTAGGACACTACTAAGGTCTTTCATCAAACTGGTTATTTTATGTCCAAAATGGCAGACAAATCTTAGGCTCTCTCCTAGATCTTCCTGTTCTGAAGGCCCTGTGGACTCTACATACAACTCATACCTAATGACATGAGTGAATAGAAAAGTAGGTGATTATGGATTAATATTCTGAAGGTGAGCTAAGGTGTTGTTTTGTCATTCCTACCATTAAATCAATGTCCTTTCTCTGACCTTCACCATATCTCTTTATTTCACAAAATTGGCAGGTTTCTTAGTGGTTCATTTTTTTCTTGTTAGTTCAATGCACAGGTTTAAACATTAAACATGCAAAACCATGGGTTTCCGTTGTCCTAGTAGGCGTTTTGCCTTCTAGGAGCTTCCTTCCAGGTAACTCTCTTGTTGGGCCCTCATATGCATATGCTCACAGAATTAAATATCTCACAAACCATGGAATATCATTGCTCAATGATGATTAGCTCACACAGAGACTCAAGCAGTTTGGGTCTGGAACCTTTCTGAGAGGCCTTTTACTATATACTGTGGGCAATATTGACAGTAATTCCTCAGAGCAATACCACTGGTAGCAAGTGAGCCCTGACTACTACTTAGCACTTACTAGTCCTACCTAGGGTATGAACACATGAACACACCATGTTTAGCTTATTACACAGTGCCCTCATCAATGAAATCATTTTGAGCCTAGGAGAAAATCTCCATTTGTAAAGCAGTACACATAAGAAGCAGATGATGCCCCACACTCAAATGTTCCAGGAGAACAGTGTAAGGGTGTCCACACAGTTGGGAAATAAGATTCTGAGGGGTGGGAAGGGATGAGTTTAGGTAGCAAACTTACAAGCAATTATAAGTTTCTGAATTCCTAACCTAACTTCCCTCAGCCCCTCAGATCCAATTCAAGAAGTGGATCACAAAATGGCGTTTTTAATCCCAGACCCAAACTCTAGGTGTTCTTGTTACATCTTCCCACCTGCCCCTGATGTAAAGAGTCAGAAGAACAAAGGGGAAGGGAGCCACATGTTCAGGAATATAAATGGAGCTTACAAGCCACTGCAGTCTCTGATTTTCTTCGTTGAAGATAAGATAAAAGACAGCTTGAGTTTCTAAGAACTCAGTGTCTAGGCTATATATGGATTCTTCTGAACTTCTTTCCTTCCTCCTGTGTTTTGAGAGTTTCAGTTAGTACAGTGCTTCTGTCTCTTAGGGGCAATCTTTCTCTTCACATAATGCTTAAAGTAGACAATAGGTGGAAGCTGCCATTAAATCAAAAAAGTATGAAATAGCACACATTGAGTGCATTCTCTCAATTCCTGGACCAAACAAGTTCCCCATTCTGAAGACAAAGTGATTACGGTTGAGTACTAACAAATACCACTGAATGGTGAACTTAGAACACTTTGCCCAAGGCAGGTTCTGTCCAGGTTATTAGGATGGCTGAGATCTACTGGATCAATGAACTTACAGACAATACAAGACAGAAAAGTCTAAGAGATTGAGTCCCAAAAGAAGAAACTGGACTAGGAAGAGAAACCTTATCATTGCTGGAAAAGGAGGAATACTGATTTAGGAGAATTTTTCTCTGAATACAGACATGGGTAGCATTGTAACATAATTCTAAGTTGTGGCTCATCAGTAGAAACTATCCAGTCAAACCTCACTAAAACTAAAAATAAAACTTATAAAAATAAAAAAAACTATTTGAATTAGAGTACTATCTATTTTAATATGTGGGGGGGGGGTCTGTGATTATGTATGGGACAGCATTGGTTCTTAAAAATCATGATATTGACAGTATCCTTCAGGTTTCTCATTCAAGTCTGGTGGTGTTCTAGCTCTACCACTTGAAACACACAATTCTCACATTCTTCTGGTTAACTGGGGATAAACATGTAATGGATATGTCAACCTTTGTTGGTTTCCAACTGTGATCTTCAAATCTTACTCTCTGTAGGAGGTAAGCCATAAGAATGAGCCATTATGCTCAGCCCAGTATTTCCAGTAAGTTACTTAATCTTTCTGAATCTCAGCTTCTTCCTGTGTGGAAAGTGAAAAGAATTCCTTTGTGGACCTTAGAATCCAGTGGGAGATATGACGGTACAGGAAGTATAAGTGTTCAGTATGTGTATACAGAGCCTGACACTCTCATAAAACTACTGATGTTTATATTGAAATGAATTCCAGGAATTGGAAAAAAGAGGGATTTTTCTGTCCTTGTTTATCCATTTATGAGCATTGAGGACATTTATGAGACATTCAAGGAAACAGGGGAACAGATGCAGCATGTATACTCTGTAGGTATTATGTTCACAATGAGCTATACCACTGTGGACAGGGAGAGAAGGGAAAATAAGAGACAGAGAGCAAAGGAAGGGATGGGATTGTCAAACAAGAAATGAACTCATTACCTGACTTAGAAAATGGTGATTCGTATGTAACTACCTTAACAATAACAATTTTAAAAATCCGGGTTGATGATTCTCTGCTCCAGTTTTTGGAGGTGCCCTTAAGACTCAGGCCCACCATAGAGTTTTTGAAGGTCAATTTATATGATAATTAATGTAGAGCAAAAATCTCTTAAGAAATGGTATAAAAAAAAGGATTTCATTCTTTAGTACTTGTCAGGATTCTCAAATCCCACCTAAAGAGATAATGAGAAATGAGACAACCAGGGGCTCAAGAATTTCAAGAACAAAGGCAGGGACTTGTAGGTAAAGTCTGGGGACTGGGAGGGCAGCAGTGCTGGTGTGGTGATGGCCATGCCTCTCTGGAGGTCCTTTTAAGTGAGTGAGGGCCAGCTCTGCTGTGGGCTAGGCCTCAGTCTCCCCTTGAAGCAGGTACCAGGAATCGCTGGCATAGCCTTGGCCTGCCCCATGGAGCTGACCTAGCATGGGTGCTGTGGACCAGGCAGCTGCTGGGAGACTATGTGAAGCAGGGAAGAGGAAGAATGGCTGGTGGGCACTGCTCCACCCCAGCCAGACCCAGGGCCAATGGGGAAGTTCTTGCTCTGGATCAGGACCTGGGACTGTCCCCTAGACCAATGGCCTCTTGGTACCTGTGTGGTGGCTGCTATGTGTGGGCTGGGAACTTCCTTAGCACGGCTGAGGAGTCTCCGTGGAGAGGCCCATTTGGTTCTGTGCCTCTCCCATCTTCTGGATTCCCCCTGTCCTCCTGCCTCATGCCATGTCCAACTAAAGGAGTCAACTTCTCTAGGCCTCTGAGAGGCCATCCTGGAGATGCTCATAGTGCTTCCCACTTTGGTTCACCATGCATGCAGGGCTCACATGGTGCCATCCTCCAGGCAAAGCATACCCCCATTTCAGCTTGGCCACTCCTGCTTAGGGGACCACAAACTGCATTCTTACACAGAAAGCCAGGGGTAACCAAGGCTGTCCTGCAGCCTAAGGCATCCTTTGACTCCTCCTGTTCAGGTTTGGGGTGGCTGTGGATCCAACTGCACATTCACTTTTGATTATTTTAAAGTAAGAGGAAAAAGCTTCATTGTCCCAGATGAAACTGTCCTTGGGGTTCTCTGTGTACAATAGTCTTGTGCTGAGATAGGGATCCCCAAAGACCACCAAGGAGCCAATTCCCATGCAAGTACGTGAGAGTCATTTATTGCAGGCTCGAGCCTGGTCTCACAACCATTACAGTTGCAGCAGGTCAGAGTTGAGAGTCTTGACCCTTCAGTTAAGAGGTTTTTTATAGGGTATAAGGTTGAGGTAAGGGGTCCCCTATCTTGGCAGTTACATTATTGGTTGGCATTTAGTAAGTCAATATTGTCACAATCTTATTGGATAGCATGCACACTCTAAGCAGTACTCAGCAAACTATGTTAAATATGCTATCTGAAGAAACATCTGTAAATTTAGGTACCTACCTGTCATCCGCTGATGGCTATTGCTAGGGAAGTTATGGGCAGAACGTTATTGGGACATTTCAGTTTTTCCAGATACCTAAATTCTAACTTTCGGTAAAATCTTTACAATGGGTACTTTCAGTAAAGGCCTTCACAATGGATACTTTCCGTAAAGGACTTTAAAATGAAGTCTAAGTCCAGAATGACTGTATTTTGGCTAAAGTTTCTCACTAGGTTTGTGTGTGTGTGTGTGTGTGTGTGTGTGTGTGTTTGGTGTGAAAGAGTCAGACACAGCTGAGGTTTGGGGTAAAACATTTCTTCCCTTTAGCATAGTGTTTTGGTATCTAGTGGTTGTTCCCCTTTCTGAATTCTGAGTTCTAAAATTGTCCTCCTATATATTTTTATCCTTTGTTCTTCTTGATATTCAGATTCCTAAGGTCTGCTTGTGAACTTCAGCATTTGCTTCCTGAAAGTCGTGTCTTTCTTCTAACTTTTATGAAGCCCTTTGCTCTCTTTAAATGCAGTTTGTGCTCTGTTATTGGTTTTACTTAGCTGAGACTGTTGTGGCCCAGGCTGTGACTGTTAATTCTGAGATTATTTTAAGCTAATATGAGATACTATCCTTTCAGTCTATTTAGCAAAAGTAGTTCAGCATCTTTATTGTAACAATTTCCTGGGTTTAAAAACAAACAAAAACATCCAGTGGTATAAATGTACAACCATTTGTTTTTAGTTAATTGTGCACTACTGTAATGAAAAAAATCTTTTTACTAAAGTGAGTACTTAGAATGGGAAAAAATTAAATATTATAGAACTTAAAAATTGATCAAATACCAAAAGAAAAAGAAAGACACTGAGCACGAATGAAGTACAACTGTTAAGTGTTTAATAAATAAATGAAATGTTTGATATTCTTATCCACATAGGAAATACATAGGAAAATAAATAAGAAAGTTACTGAGATCCCATCTTAAACACCAGAATAGCTATCACCACTCAGATAAATAAACTGCTGGAGAGGTTGAAATAAATCAGGAACTGTATTTGGTTTTGTGGCATTGTAAACTAGGGCAACCCATATGGAGATCATAATGGAAATTTACACAATACCGAAAAGACACACTTATTGATGAACTTAACGGCAACTTGGATACATATTTTTTGTTTTGTTTTGTTTTTGGGTCCGGTCGTGGGGCCTGAAATCTGGGCCTGGGAGCTGTGCCTCAGCTCTTCAACTCAAGGCTAGAGCTCTACCACTTGAGCCACAGCGCCAATTCCGGCTTTTTTGTTTTTGCTTACGTGTTGCTGAAGAATCAATCCCAGGGCCTCAGGCATGCAAGACAAGCGCTCTACCACTGAGCCACCTTCTCAGCCCCTTGGATACATACTGAAGGAATATAAATCAACATGAACATCCATGATAATGGCAGCAATATTCATAGCAACCAATCTGTGTAATCTACCTAGATGCACAAAAAAGATGGAATAAAGAAAATGTGCTATTCTGGTATATAAGAGAAGTGAATGATTCTACTTTATAATTGCTAAATATTTTTGGATATATACCTAACCCTAATTTCATAGGGTTTTGTGGCATTCTATTTTGCTTTAATGAGGGACCTCTATATAGACTTTCAGAGCAGTTACAAGAGGTTGAAGATATCCTGTAATATGTAGATATTAGATAAAAATGTAAATATACCAATGAACACATACAAGGCCATCATATATAGTTTATATGAAGCAATTTATTATTATTGAAGCAATTTAAGAAGGCAACAGTTGGTGGAAAAGACAATGTTAGAAGCTTAATAACAAATACACAGACATAGTAAAATACAAAAATATGTGCAACTAATTAGTGCTAATAGTAACAAAACATTTTCCTCATGTTTAAAAAATGAAACTATTAAAATAATAACATCACAGAAACATGTCATAGAAGAAAATGTACTATAGACATATGTTTCCCCATAATTTGTTTATAACAAATGGATTAAAAGAAAATGTGATTACATGTCTGAAGATGATAACACATTCAAGTCTCATTGATTGAATCCAGCAAAGGAAAGTAACAGAGAAGTCGTGAGTAAGAACAACGTGGGGTACAAAATGTCATGTCAAAACCAGCTTTACAATGTCGGTGTGGGGGGGGAGGGGGGGTATGATTGGGTGGGGGGGAGGGGAGAGGCTGGGAAGGGAGGTGAAGGGTAAACAAAGGAGGAGGCTGCAATGCTTGGTAAGAAATGTATGCATTATCCTGCCCATGTAATTGTAACCCCTCTGTACAGTATGTTCTCAAATAAAATAAAATAAAATTAAAAAAAAATAGATGAAGATACTCAGTAGAACTTTTTGAGAAAAAAGTCCGTTTTCCTCATCAAAATAGAGCTAGGACAGCTACCTTTTGACAGAACACTTGTAATGTGGAGCAGTGGAGTTACTAATTTAGGTAGCAATTTATTACTGTTAGTCCCTAATATTATGATGTGATTCCCAAATGATATGAGTGATCCTATATTTTCTGAGCACTTTTTGTACCCAACGTTTCTAATTCCTCCCCCTAACAATGATTCTTCTGCTATTCTTATTTCTCTTTGCTTCTGAACTCCACTCCTTTGACCTTTTTATTCCTGAGAAATTTCTGGAGGATGGCCTGGAGTCTGAGCTAACATCCACTCCAGTTTGGAGGATTTGGTGAAGGACCTCCACCTGGGCCTCAGTATCAGATATTAATTGACCTCTTTGGAAATGGAGAAATTCACTCCCTCAGACAGAATCTGTCATTCCTTGACTTTCTCTGAAGAGATTTGATACTAAGGCACAATTCAGAGAATGAGCTTTCCCACCAGCCACCACAGCCTTGTAAGGAGGAACAGGTTCAAAACTAAAAGTGGCCTCGGTTTCCAAAGGGCCAGTCAAAAGCCAAGAGATCACACGTTCCTCCACATCAGGGACCTTATGGTAGGAATAGAGTCTGGGCAAAGTCTAAGATGGAGATAAAGTGAGATTGGGCCTAAGGAGTACACAAAAGAATGGTCCTCTCTTTGACTACAAGTGAGTTGTGTAGTGACACATGAAATCTTCCTTCACATATGAAAATTCACTAGGTGAGTAATCTCACTGCCACTTTGTGGGAGGTCAGTTTGTCCAAAGGAGAAGTTGTTAAGTGTTCTGACTGGGGGCTGGGAAGGTGGCTCAGAGGTAGAGTGCTTGCCTTGCATGCATGAGACCCTGGTTTCAATTCCTCAGCACCACATAAGCAAAAAAATAACCCACAAATGGCTCAAGTGGTGGAGTGCTAGCCTTGAGCTGAAGAGCTGAGGGACAGCGCCCAGGCCCAGAGTTCAGGACCCATGACCTGTCCCCCCAAAAATTGTTGTGACTGCCAGTTTGCTCTGTAGAATGTTGTCTCTCCAACCCCTTCCCATGCCAGGAATGCATTGCTTCTTTCAGGCATTCAACTACTTATCATGACTCCTAGGCAGGAATACTGTTGGCTATTCTTTGGCTAAGCTCTTGCATTTGAGGTAGAATAGGCCCAGGCTCTGCTCATGCCAAGAGGTAGATTCAAGGTGAGTATAAGCTCAGATTTGTACTGAAAAACACTCATATTGAAAAAATTAAATGAAATTAATAGTTGAGTGATTCAGGGTTTATAGCCACTAAATTTAAGTAATTATTAGTAACACACCTAGAACCATGGATTAGGAAGGGAACATTGAAGTAGGGTCAAGATAAGATGGAAAAGACACATAGTAGTCATAACAGGAGATGAGAGTGTGAAGGAACTATTGGTATAGTTCCATTTACTATCTTAGAAGTGACCTTGGATAGGAGGCTTTTAGAATAATATCTAAAAGAGAGGGACTTTCTGGCACCGGTAGCTCACACCTGTGATCCTAGCTATCTAGGAGGATAAGATCTGAGTATTATGATTCAAAACAAGCCCAGGCAGAAAAAGCCAGAAGTAGTTCTGTGGCTCAAGTGGTAGAGCACTAGCCTGGAGGTCAGGGACACTACCTAGGCCGTGAGTTCAAGCTTCAGGATCAGCAAAACAACAACAACAAAACAATAATGATAAAAAGAAATAAAAGAAGGACTTAAAGATATGTGATGGAATGATGATCCTGTGTAACTGTTTAGGGAACATAAAAGGAGGCAAAATTTGGAGCATAATGATACCTATTCATTACTAATAAAGGATACAAGGCAAATGCCAAATTCCTCTTCTTGAAAACTTCTAAACGTGGGCTGGGAAGTTGGTTCAGTGGTTATAGTGCTTGCCTTGCATGCATGAGACCCTGGGTTTGATTCCTCAGCCAGAAGAGGCAGTATGGCTCAAGTGGTAGAGCACTAACCTTGAGGTGAAAAGGTGAGGGACAGCACCCAGGCACAAAGTTCAGACCCCTTGACCGGCCATAAAAAACCCACAAAAAACAAAAAAAAATATCTTCCAAACTTATCTTTTCTCATAATAGAGGAGAGGCTCCTTTTACAAGAATTCTCCTTATCTAGCTCAAGGTCATCAGAACTTCAATAGAATTTTCCTGTTGAGATGTAATGTCCCTATCTCTACTGAACTTAATCATGGCTAGGAAAGTGTGGACATTGATACGTTTATTGTATTTTTCCTTATCATGTATAACACTGTCAGGTATTATATATAATACATATTGTAATATACAATATATATTATACATTATGTACAATATATTAAATATTTTATAAGACAACATAAATTATACAATAACAGACCCTAGTTTTAGAGTTAGGAGCAAGCAACATATTGAAAGACAAATGCTTGAATCTCTGAGTAATTTCTCTACCACTGGACAATTCCAGGTTACATTCTTATTAACCAAAGAGCAACATAGGAAAGCGTTGCCCATAGAAGGGGTTCTCTGGATTTTGGAAACTGTGATCTGCATATCTATATTATATATATATATATATATATATATAATTGTATAATATATATATGTATATTATATATATATGAAATATTGTTTTATATTAGTGAATGTGTAAAACTATAGCAACAGATAAATAAGTGAACACCTACGTACATACACACTTAATCACTTTCAAGTATAAGAATTTCTTTTCTATGCTTTCTATTCACCTACATAGGGAGTACATGAGTTGCCCTTGAATTGTCCTGGAAGTTCTTTATCTGGCTACAGTAGCTTCACATCTTTTGTTCTCTAAGTAGTCAGATGTTATGTGTTCAACAATAATACTTGCTACAGGCAAAAGTATCCACCCTGACACACAGAGGAACTTGGATTTCAGAAATGCCACAAATAAGTGGGAGGTACTGCAGTAATTTTCAAAATTGAATAGATTACATATTTATTAGAAAGTTTGTAAGAAAAGAAAACTTCAACGTAGGATGAAACACTTGAAGAACTACAGATTAAATTACATATAGCCAGGTGTTGGTAGCTCATGCCTGTAATCTTGGCTACAAAGGTAATGCAATAAACATCCATTTCACAGTCTAGTAACATCATAGGGTATAAAGAATCTGATTAACTGATTCATAAAATTCAATATAACGCACTTAAAACATCCAATATCTCAGGTGTCAACTTAGCAGAATGATGGCTATTTTGTATATTATCCAGCCCTATCCATCCCACAATGGCAGAACGTTCTTCCTGAGAAAGTCCAGAGACCCGTCTACTGACTGCTCAATATAGACAGGTTCCCATTCTCTATTATTTGGGCATGTGAATATCTGATAACTTGCCAAAGGCACAACTTGGGACTGGCTTCCAGTAATGATATCTTAGTTCTCAGGAAAAAAGGAAATTGAAGACAGTGGTAAAATCTACCAGATTCCTGAAAGATTTCTATCATTGTGCTAAAACTGTTCCCTTCTACTGACACTTGAACAAACTGCAGTAATTGTCACTCCAACCACATGTCCAAAAAACGGCTTTCCAAATATTTATCTGTTTTCACTTTGTCATATCAAGACACACTATTGTAGTCCCTTTTTACTTAAATGATCAGCTATGGTTTGCCCAAGGGATTGTTGACCTTACCAATTTCGTAAATTTTAGGTCATCAATCACTTCATAGCCCTTAAACATTAAAAATACCTATCCATATATGTCTGCATTACATCCTTACTACTGTTTTTCTTCATTTGTCATCTTTTACATATTTCTGTATCCCAGGGCTTAGTTCTGTAATCTTCCTTCTCATGATTGTTGCTACTGAGTGCATGTAATTATTTCAGTTTGTTTTCTCCAGCTCTGTTCTTTCTTTAATTGAAGTCCTTAATAGCATCTTGTCTACTGACAACTGGTAGCTATTGATTTTAACAAACTCCAAAGATCCCAAAGTGAGCTTTGATCTTTATCTTTAAACCTATCCCTCATTACTATTTGATTAAGTGATAACTCTTCCAGTTGTCTTGTCAAAATACTTTGGGGTCATTTCAGACTTACATACTTTTTCACACCTCATATGTTATATATGACCAGGTTTTTACAAATTAACTCACATAATATTTTACGATACATACATACACACACACACACACACACACACACACACACACACACACACACACACACACACATATATATATATATATATATATATATATATATATATATAGTATATGAGTGCTAATACTATGACTTAAATTAATGGCCTAGGTTCTTTTACTTTTCTTTTTTGCTCAGGCTGTCTGTCTTCCATTTGAGCCACAGCTCCACTTTTAAATTTTTGGTTCTTAGTTGAAGAAAAGTGTCTAATGGTCCATTTACCTGGTCTAGCTTAAAACTATGATACTCTGTTTTCAGACTTTTAAATAGCTAGATTTAAAGGCATGCACCACTAAAACCACCCCTATCATATTTTAATTAAATATAAATTTAAAAAACGAATATTTGTGATATTTTCAAATCAGTATGTTTTCATTTACACCAAAACACATTGCCTTAAATGTTTTTCGTTATTCCAGTTCACTTACCAAGAAAAGAAAGGAAAAATTCACAACCAAAGAATCTCTGAATGTACCAGTTCTCAAGTCTGCTAGCCACAATTTCTTTGCTGGGAAATAACAAAGGATGATATCATCTACAGGCAAAGCAGAGAAAATGCCCTTCACTGAAGTTGCTGAAAGGTTGATAAGTATGAGGACAAGCAACATTACCCAGAAAGTATCACAAAGTGTTTTCTGTGGATAAGTGTGGCCAATCTTAGAGGATGTTCATAACGATGAGAATATTTGAAGGTAAATAGGAAATTACAGAAGTGTGCTTTCTTGAAGATATATGTTTATAGCATAGTTTATATACTGTTGAAAATGAGACAGTTAAGATAGGGATGTGGTCATTCCTTGTATCCTTCACAGTATAATATTACAATCAGTTCTATAATACATTATTTATAGTAATTATAGAATATCCCTAATTATGTACATATTATAAATATATCATTTACATGTTATGTAATATAGTATATTACATATATTATGCACACATAATTTAATTTTTCTATTGTCTATCTAGGAATTAAACTACAATATCTTTGAAAATTGATAGTAGAGTCCTCACAATTTTGATTGCAACCTATAGTTTTACCCAATAAGTAGTTATTTATTCTGAATTGGTTTAGAAGTGGAATATCATAATATAATAATTATAATATAATAATTATGTCAGAACATGCCAAGGATGGAATTCAAAAAATATAACATGACTTATGTCTGTAATCCCAGCTACTTAGGGGCTGAGATCTGAACATAGCTATATCAAGCCCTTCTGAGACTAATGGCTCAGGGACAACACCCTTACCATAGTTCAAGTCTCAGTACTGGCACAAAAATAAATTATGTGACTAAAACATAAAAATATATTTATTTAAATAAAGTTGTCATTCCTTGTATCCTTCACAGTATAATACTAAAACCAGTTTTATACATATATTATTTATAGTAGTTATAGAATATCAGTAATTATACATATATTATGAATATATCATTTATATGTTATGTAATAGAATACATTACATATATTATGCACACCTAGTTTATACTGATAACACTAATATCCATCAAACTGATATATGTTTTAGAATAGGGAATAGATTTGCTTTGGTACAACAAGGAAATACATAGTCACAAAATTATTTCTTTTGGATTATATATCCATAACAAACTATTCCCTTTGTATTCAAGGTACTTCATGATAAAAGCATGTGTTCATCAGTACAAGTGTCTTTGACATGGATTTGTTCTCCTTAAGCAATTATTCCAGGAATAATAAACAGTGGAAGCTGAATGGTGTTCATTCAGGTATTTCTTAAATTAAACCGATCTTTATTTGGTATAAAGATCACTTACACTGTCATTATCCACACCCTTTTCATTTAAAAAATAGCATTGTTATTGCCATTATAACCATAATTAGGAAGATAAAGTGGGTTCATCTGCTCCATAGGTATTGAAAGATAATAATGTGACACAATATCCTCAGATATGCCTGGTGGAAACCTGGATTTGAATTCTGGGTTCACAACTGATCAGTCTTAGGTACTTAGGAAATTTGGCCTTATTGCCTAACTTCTGTTTTTAATGAAATACTTAATTCATTTCCTAACTTGAAAAACAATCATGAGCACTAAAATTACCCTAATGCAGGTGCAGTGCTTGGAATGGTGTCTGTGCATTGTGTAGTAGGTCCCGGAGAAGTCAGCTTCCATTAACATGGTCACAGCATGCTTCCTAAAGACCTTAAGAAATATATACCCAATTGATATTAATATCTGTGAAAAATTTGTCTTTACTACAAAAAAGTCTTTTCTTCATATGAACAATGAAAGTAATGTTGGGGCTGTCCTGTGGCTTTTACTGTGAAGGAGTTTTGCCTAAATTTCATTCTTACTCTATTAGTGTTAGCAGTAGCATTCCTTAGTGCTACCCTTCATGTTCCTTATTCTGTGTTCCATTTGGAATACTATTGTAACTTACTTTATAATCTTTGTTATCAGGATAAATAAACTAAAACTGCTGAAGTTTTCAATAAATAGTCAATGCATTACATTTTATGTGCTTAATACTTTCCTGAAATTATGACTTCTGGATTATATATGCCTAATCGAGTATTTTTTATGATTTCTTACATGATTTATATAGATTTCTTATGTTATTTTTATATGATTTCTTAGAGATCTAGAAATAAACCAACTCAGAACAAGAAAAGAGTAGGTAAGTAGTCATAAACAATACTTTTATGGTTGTCTTAATGGCTGTTCTCTCCCCCTTCTTTGTAGAAAGGTTCTCACTATGAAGTGCCAAATAGTCTGGAACTTTCTAGCCTTGTCTCAGTGACAGAAGTGATGAATTAGGACATGTGCTCCCATGACTGGCTTTTAGGAAGTTCACAATATAGCAAAGCAAATATACATAAAGAAACTTTTGTAGGTGATGTGTATATACTTCCTCAATTGACAAAATTAAATTCATATGTCAAAACATCAAATTACTTACACTTATAATATATGCAGTTCAACTGGCATCACTAGCACCTCCATAAATCAAATGCAAACTAAAAGCTCTACTTCAAAGACCAACATCTAAAGCAGTGTTGGAAATACAAGAAGATACACAATAAATCTAAACGAGTGAGATCTTTAACTCTGGCAATGAGCAATGATAGCTGAATTTTTAACCAGGTTTGAAAAGTTAAGGTGTCCACTAACTACGTGATTAGAGTTGCAGTGTTGGCCTTGGTATCAAGATTGGAGGTAAAAATTCAAATGCAGCTAAGGTTGCTTCAGTATTGCAGCTTGATACAGTGTGACCCTGCCTGATAATGATAACACACAGAAAAGAAGCTAAGTCAGTAAATTGTATAGGAAGGGTTCTCCACTAGAATAATTACAGGGGGTGATCATCACTCTTGCATTGAAAATGTATAGCCCATCATTCTACTTTAAACTCGAGCGTTTTTCTGATCCGAAGACAATTATATACACCAATGTGCCATGAGTGCTGAGCATGTAGGTGTACATTATTCTAAAATAAGTGAAAATCCCACAGGTATGCAATGGCCTGACCCCGACACTTCATTCTGTGTTGTTGAGTTTCATGGAGAAATGTTCATAATTAGGCAATTCACACTCACCTACGTCTGAACCAGGCAACTGAGTTAAGACATTAGGATCATCACTCCAGTGACCTGGTCTGTGATCTATGAAATATATAAAATTATTTCACAATGTATATGTCTTTCTGAAAGTTTATGCAATACCAAATACCAAATATACAAAAGGGACAATTATCTATCTCTTATATTATCAGAAGTAAAGATACTTCTGAATTGTACTTCCTTGCTAGAGGATCACAGAGTGACTGCTGATGTTTGGTATCTTTCCAGGTTCACCTATATATTTGTCAATATTCTTTTTTTTTGGGGGGGGGTGTCCGGTCGTAAGTTCTGAACTCTGAGCCTGGGCGCTGTCCCTCAGCTCTTCAGCTCAAGGCTAGCGCTCTACCACTTGAGCCACAGCGCCACTTCCAGCTTTTTACTTTTTGCTTATGTGGTGCTGAGGAATCGAACCCAGGGCCTCAGGCATGCAAGGCAAGCGTTCTACCACTGAGCCAACTTCTCAGCCCCCATTTGTCATTCTTCTTTGAGGAAGTGTTTTTCCATGGTGTGTTTTGAGGTGTTCAGCATATCAGTACTGTCAGTAACCGCAACCATGGGATAGCAAAGATGATGGGAAACCTGGCCAAAGAACTGAGAAATCATAGGAAGTGATAGGAAAGAAAACACCAGAGGATCCAAAGCCTCATTGCCAGCTTCTGGATCCCCAAATCCTGCTTAACATGCTTTATATTCATTCTACTACAAGGAGGGGGGGGGGTCAGTGGCTACAGATATGCCGACAAATTAAGGCACCAATCTAGCTTGTGTTTACAACTATTAACATGAGGTATTTTTTGTATACATAGGGATAATTGAATCCCTTACTGTTAGGGAGCAGAAGGGCGCAATAGTCATTACAACCATAGCACAGACATCCATCTTGTCTCCAAACTCTTAATCTTTTAGTGTCCAATAGCTCTTACTTAAATACTCTTGAGGTCATAACTCATACCTCTGCCTTCATTTGACTGTTTGACCTTTCCAGAGCACAACTCTCAGCCTTTTGATCGCTGTTTGAAATGGCTTGCCAATATATCCCTTTCCAGGTCTAACAACTAGACTCTAGAATCCCTCACAAGCACTGTGACAGATGTATTATTTTGAAAATGATACTTTTTAGGATAGATTCAATTTTTAAATTTTATTTGATTTCAAAAATACTGTAGAGAGTGGTTTCAGTTACATGAGTAAGGTACATTCATTATTGTTACCCAATCCATTGTTGTTCTCATATCCCTTCCCACCCCCTGCACCTCCCCACCCCAGCCCAAAGTTGTCTAGTTCATTTCTGATAGAGTGTGTTGTGTATATCATTGTTGCAATGGGTCACTCTTATTACTTCTTTCATCACTATGCTTTTTCCCTTTCCTTGTCCAAATCAGATAAATGTATATACAAGATGGAAGGTACCAGATTCAAGACAGAGATTGCCAGGCATAAACCAATGGCAAAAGACAAATGAAATAAAATAAAATCTAGATACACTACTTTACAGAACTTAATGTTGACATCTGAAAAGAAATACTTATTGTGGCTTGGAAGGTGGCTCAGTGGTAGAATGCTTGCCTTGCATGCATGAGGACCTGGGTTCGATTCCTCAGCACCACATAAGCAAAAAGAAGAAAAGATGGAAGTGGTGCTTTGGCTCAAGTGGTAGAGTGCTGTCCTTGAGCTGAAGAGCTGAGGGACAGTGCCCAGGCCCAGATTTCAGGCTCCATGACCAGACCCCCCCCCAAAAAAGACGTGTTTTTCCATGCCTTGGAGTTCATTTCAATTAGCATCATTTTGTAAGTTCAAATGTACGTAGCTCTGGAACCAGCAATCCCGCTCCTGGGCATTTGTGGAAACGATCTCAAGCTAAAACACACTAAATCTACAACTATGTTTTTGGCAGCATTATTAGGATAGTTAAGATATGGAACAAATCAAGATGCCCCTCAATAGATGTGGATCATGAAAATGGGGTATATATACATAATGGAATTTTATGCTTCTATCAGAAAGAATGACACAGCACCTTCTTTCTTTTTTCAAATCTTTATTGTGATTAAGAGGTTACATAACATCCCAAATTTCACAATATTGAGGGATTGTGAAGCTTAAAGTCACAATCACATTCTAACATTAGTAGGACAAATTGTCTATCGTGGTGTATAACATTTATGAGCTTTGCAATACAGTTATTTCTTCCACATTGGGTGATATGTATATTTATTTTGTTTTGCATAGCATCAGCTGTTCCTTCTTTCCCACTTGTCCCTCCCTCCCATGGCTGCCATTGTGTTGCTTACTTCATTTTGGTCAATGTCCAGTGCAGTTGATGGGTCCTGCTGTTGTGTATTTCCCTGATTCCATCTAGTTCTGTGTCGTCCTCCTGGTTTTCTTCTGGTGTGCACATATATACCATACATGTAATCAGTAGCATGAGGGTTATTTAGTAGTGATTCGACCAGGTGAATGGAAGTCCTTTGTTTCTTAAGTCCTGTTAATTTTGTCGAATCACCTAACATTTTGGATTTAACATCTACTTATCAGGGAGACCATATGCTGTTTGTCTCTGCACTTCGCTTACTTCGCTCATCATGATTTCTTCTAGCTCCATCCATTTCCCTGCAAATGCCATTATTTTGTCGTTTCTAATGGATGCATAATATTCCATTGTGTATATATACAACAGTTTGTGGATCCATTCATCTGTGGTGGGACATCTGGGTTGTTTCCATATCTTGGTTATTGTGAACAGTGCTACAATAAACATGGAGGTGCATGTGCCCTTGTATATTGGTTCCTGTTTTTCAGGATAGATGCCTAGAAGTGGTATGACTGGGTCATAAGGGAGGTCAATATTTAGCTTTCTGAGGACCCTCCAGAGTGCTTTCCAAAGTGGTTGTATAAGTGACCATTCCCACCAGCAGTGCAATAGGGTTCCTCTTTCTCCACATCCCCCTCCCACAGCATTTGTCATTGGTTGACTTGAGGATGACGGACATTCTCACTAGGGTAAAGTGGTATATTAGGGCTGTCTTTACTTGCATTTCCCTTACAACCAGGGATGGTGAACATTTCCTCAAGTGTTTCTTTGCCATTTTTATCTCTTCTTCTGAGAAGTCTTTCTTTAGTTCCCTTGCCCATTTTGTAGCCCGACTCTTCACTAAGTCTTACGCCTTACTATTTCCCCTTCCCATAAAGCTTGACTGGATCCACTGGAAACCCACTTCCAGTCATTCTCCTCCTTAAAAAGTCCAACCTTAACTAACCTACCCCCTGGTAGCTCTGCTATAAACTTTCAAAGGCTTGACTGCAACCAGACTCCTTCTTGAAAGCCCTCCTCTGCAATAGGGAAATTCCTCTTCCACTCCACCCCTCCCTGTAATCCCTGTCCTTCACCAACAGAAACCAGGCCATATCATTATCTCCTTCTCTGTCATGCCTTGCTGTAACAAGAACCGTGCCTACATCAGGCTTCTCCCTCGAATCCACCAGATACCCGCCCCTAACTACTCCATTACCTCATAGTCCCATTGCTCCCATATCCTTGTTTCTCCAAGCTCTCCCTTCCCCTTCATACCGACCCCCAACCAGCCTTCTCCCTCGAGCCCCTTCTGGTTTTATCAGAAACTCGGCCCATAACTAGCCTATTGCTAACTGGCCTAATCTCTCAAACACAGCCCTGAACCTACCTCTTCCCACAAAGCCCATCATGCTATACCAAAAACCCTTCACCTCTCTATAACTGCCCTTGAAGCCCCACCTTCCTCGGCCAGAAGATTCTCACACATCCCATATCCTGCCTGGAAATCCAGCCCTGCTCCACCACAAACCTCTCCACCTCCGACATCTACTCTCTCAATGCCCTGCTGTGCTCGCCAGATAAACCCACCCCCTACTGGTTCTTCCCTAAGATCCACACCCTACTCCACCAGATACCCTGCTCATAATTATCCTACACCATTGTAGCCCTTCTACTCCTTCTCAAAGCCATTATTTCAAATAGCCCCATAGCTCCAAGCACTTCCCTGGTCCAGAAAAACCCCATTAGAAAACCCCCACCACACGATCCCATCTCTCGACATTCACATTGCTTCACTGGAAACCACTGCACTAATTGGCCTCCCTCTGGAAGCCTCATCAGGCTCAACTGTAAATCCCTGTCCCTCCATAATCCTTCTTGAAGGTTGCTTTGCCCTACTGGAAACCCTGTCCAAAGTCAATGTCCTGCTTTGCAACACTGAGATCCCCACCTAACCTTACTTCTCTTTTTGAAGTTGTGACTGGCTACTCCAGAAACCACATCCTAACTAGTAGAGCACTGGATCCTATCACTGCTCTCACGAAGCCCTGGTCCTGGAAAACTCCTACATACATTGTAACTACATCCTGCTCTGCAGGAAACCCCACCTCCACCCTAACACACTTCCCAAAGGCCTGCCATTGTCCACCAAAACCCTGCCCTTTACAAGCCCATCTCTTCCTAGTACCATCCTGTCCACTCAAATCCAGAACCTGAAAAGCCTCTCCCTCATAGTTCCTCATTTCTGCACCAGAATCTCCAACTTCTGTCGGCCTCTTGCCTCCATTCCCTGCTCTGCCTTATGGAATCCTCACCCTACATATCCCACAAGGGCTCACAGTGCTCTACCAGCACCCCTCCTCCAAGTAACCTCCTCTTTTGTAGCCTTGTTCTGCCCCAAACAGCCTCCTCCCCAGTGACCTCGCCTTCTTCCAATGAAAACCTTTCCATCTGCCAGCCTCAATCAAAAATCCTGCCTACTCCACAAGAGACCACATCCCTAACAAGTGTAGTCCTTCCTGTCCCCTCCCTGCTATCTCAAAGCCCTACACAGACTGTTCTTCATCCTCAAAGCTCTGCCCCACTCCACCATAGAGGCTGTGCCAATACCAACTCCTCCTTTGAACCAGACAATGCACCACCAGAAACCAAACATCATCTCATCCATGAAAATCCCATCCAGTAACTATTATTACAAATGTGATTTTATACTGGACATAGAATACATACTAATCAATAAGAGAAGAAAGGAGTATTGTAAAAAGGCAACAAAAATTAGATAGCTATTATATGTCGTAATCAAGTTTGGGGTTCTGTAATCAGGCAGATACACATTGTGTGAAAATTTGGGAAGGTGATTCCTCTTATTGGAAAGTATTCTTTGAAGTATCAGTAAGGTTTCATTAGTGAGCATTTTATTTCTAGAAAATTCGTGCACATTTGTGCTCATTAACCTCAAAAATATTAGTTATTTTAAATCCTCTGGCTTCATTGAGGAAAGAGTATCAGTGTGTAAAAAGATGACTTTCAACTCATCTCTCTAATGAATAATTTTGGAGTTGTTTACCTTACTGTGTACCAGAGTTTTTAGTGGCAGAAATTCACTACCAGAATCCACTTTGAATTTCCTCCTTCCACTTAAATGACCTTTGGAAAAGATTGAAGTGAGATTATACAAGTAAAATGCTAGAAATAAAAATGTATTGAGATCATAACAAAATTATGATGAAGACCCCACCCAATTGCATTTAAATTTCTAACAAAAGGAACTTAAGCCTATTTAACTGCAGACTTTCTTAAGACTAGAAGACAAAAATATAAGAAATGCCCTGTTATACCATGGTTCTGAAAACAAAAACAAAACAAAGAAAGCCAACATAATGAAACAGAAGGGAATGAGGAAGTTGTACATGTGATATAGAGTGTAAAATATACACTGAATCAGGTAAAAATAATTTTGGTCACAATGTCTGGTTGTTCAATATATTTCATTGTAAATATTGTTCTTTGTTAAGCTGTGACTTAATATAGGTCTCAGCAGGCATCTGCCCAGCTACTTGTGTAGTTAGTCAATTTCATCATTGTAGATCATCAGGATGAAAAACTCCACACACCTTAAGACACACCTGCAACAGCAGTAGACATACACTCCTATTGGTACAACAATTTAAGCCAGACCTGTGTTTTACCAAAGCTTTGTATGTGGTATGCTATGGTTTATTCAGGTTGAAGAGCCAAAGTAACTCCAATTTGAGATTAACCCCACCATCTTGTGTAGGCTGCCCTCAGATTAACCCCAGAAGAGAGAAAAAAAACACAGGTTGCCACCAACCTGCCCACTCTTAAGAAAGCAGAGCAGTTGCCCAAGTGTTCCAGGAATAGAACATACCAATAGTTAATAAAAAGGGCAGTGCAGTTAGGGTGGCCTCAAACCAATCATGTAACTGCTTATGTAGAAATTCCCTAAACTTCTTTTTTCAATACTATAAAAGCTGTGCTGATTTTGTGCTTGGTGTCTCTTACTGTTACAGGTTACCGAGTGCACGGAGGAACAAACTTGAGCTTGCAAATAAAGGACTCTTTTGCTGTTCACATTGGTCGTGATCCCTGGTGGTCTTTCCAGGGTTCCAAGTCAATACAGCATTTCTGGGGCCTCACCTGCAATTCCCCTTATGAGACCTTCCAGATGCCCTACCACAGAGTCCCCAAAAAACCAGCTGTTAAGTCAAGGCATTTCTGTTCTGTATATTTGGTTGCCTGCAGGTTCTGTATCTGTAATTCTGGTTTCCCACGGGTTCTGTATTCTGGTTGGCAAGGAGTCTTGGCAGATGCGCTATAAGATTGCTAACGTGGTCTGTGAGGAGACATCCCCAGACCCCTCTAGGAAGATTGCTGTTTAGTACGGACATATTTTGGGGGGGAAATGTTCCATTGGAGTCTCACACTTTCATGCAGACATATTTTGGGAAGTTTTCTGTCTGTATTGGGAAGTTTTCCGTTTTTTGGGAAACTCTCCATCAGTAGCCTGGCACTTTCTGGTTGGCAATTTACTGTGCTTCAGCATGCCTTTGTAAGGTGTGTGTTAGTGTTGAGTATTTTGTTTGTCATTTGGGGTTTATCTTAGCCTTAAGCCTTGCCCAGGGAGGTCTGAATATGGGGGAGAATCTGCCAGTCTAATGGGATGGCCTCTAGGGACTTATTTCCTTTTCTCCAAAGTGTCGGGGACTTCCCTTCCACCTTGGAAGGCCCCTGGGTCAACAAATGTTGGTGAGATGTCACCCAATTCACTGAGACCTGATTGTTCTCTGTTCTATGTTTCCTGAGATAGGGAAGTTCTCAGTGAGAGTGGCAGGCTCACTAAGCAGACTCTGAATTCAGCTTGCTGAGTGAGAATGGCACAGAGTTCTGGTAGAGACAAACTCAGCCTTTTGTTGTTGTCTTGTCTAGTTCTGTTTCAGAATTGGTATTATTTTTAAGTGTGGGTTTTTGGTTTTAGTGTTTGTGTAATTTATTTGAACATCTCTGGGGAAATAAAAGTTCCAACCTCCAGCTGGGCTCAGTCACAGAGAAGGCTGTGTGCTGGTTTTGACTTTTCAGCTAGTCCCGAAAATGTAATGTGCTCTTATCTAAAATTGGATAAAAATCAGGCCAGTTCAGATTAAGGTGACCCCCGCAACACCACCTCCAGCCATCCTCTAACAGAAGGGATTCAAAAGACCAATTGGTGAAATTCCTTACTAAACAAGCAAGAACTGGGAAAATGAAGCTCAGCAAAGTTGCTTAGTTTGACAGAAATATTGTCTTAAATTTTTGTTTGAAAACTTCAGAAAATGTACATACAACTCATCCTTATTTTTGCATGCTTAAAGATCTGCGTGAGTGTATTTTGTATGTGTTTGTGAACATGTTCATGATAGAAAGTGTCAGCATGCTCTAACAATTGAGTGGGTTTAAGTTTAAAATTCAAAGATTATGAGGTTTGAACATTACCAAAAAATTTTTAAAGAATTTACACATTGTTTTAAATGGCTTGTTAAGGATTCTGTAACTTGAAAATTAGAAAATCTGGTATTTTAGAATGTGTAAGACTGTTTACACTGTAATCAAGATATTTGGCTTAACAAAAAGGAGAAACTTACAAGCCAACAGAAGACCTATCTTTAGGAATGAAGGGTGAACAGGCAGAAGTGCAGTTCAGCTGGTCATGCATGGTGGAACAGGCCCTGGGAGGAGTCCATGCATGGTAAAAGAGGGCAAGCTGGCACAAATGCAGTTCATCTAACCCTAAAGAGTCGGATTGGGTGCATGCCCATTCCAAAGGAAGGGCCATGTGGTCCATCTTTATTCTATCACTTTCCCCTGCAGATAGACACTGGAAACTGGTGGTAAAAATGACTGATGTGAAGATCTGATTAGCATTGCTAAAACTGCTCCTTGGACATGTTAAAATTAAAATTAAGAAGGCCTTAAAAAGAGGGTTAAAAAGTTTATTTGTATAATGTGATTTGCTCTTAATGATATTCTGCCATTGGATATGTATTTTTTAAGACATAAAGGTGTAAAGTCTAGCTTCTTGATACAGTAATGGTGATTATAATTTTTGCATTAAGAAAAGATTCTTATTTGAGTTTAAAAGTTTTAATGTGTATCTGTTATAAAACAAGCATCCAAGAGGGAATGAGTGACAAAGAGGGAATGAGTGACACCTAGCCTCGAGAGGTCAAGAGATTTTTTTTATAATGCAACCAAAAACTGAAGTATAGAATATTAAAACAGAGATTAATAGGAGGCTTTCAAATTAGGAATGGATTTCTGTATATAAAGTTTAAAATATAATTGTTCTAAACATTTGCCTCAAAGTGCAAAAAGTAAAAATTAGGATTTCCAAAATAATTGCTTAATTCCTATTTCAGTTTGCTCCCATAGGTTTTTTTTTTTTTTTTTTTTTTTTTTTTGTAACAGTTCCAAGCAGGCCCAAAGAAAGGAGTGAGGTTTCTTGTTAACTTTGTCACATGTAACTTTGGCTCTTAATAAGTTACAGGTAAGAACATGCTTAAAAGTTACTTCTATCTATGTTGACCACCTTTTAATTGTAGTAAAGGGGCCTTTTATGAGACTCATTGATCTGCAAACGTGCAAAGCCAGCCCGAGTAGAAAAAGGTCCAATTGAGACTGTCACCTCTACTCAGCCAGCAGAAGGCTGAAAGAGCAAGCAGAGTTGCTATAGGATTCAAACTAGCAGAGTGCTAGCCTTGAGCTGTATAGCTAAGGAACAACACTCAGGCCCTGAGTACACGTCCAGCAACCAACTAAGAGAAATGCCAATGAGGCATTTTTCCCAGTGTGGAGAAGAATCTCCTGGGACGAAAGAAATGGAGGAGCATCCAGAGACCGTAAATCACTGCTTGGATGGCAGCAATAATGTCAGATCTAGAGTCATTTGTGCTTGGCCTTTTAAAAATTGCTGAAGGCCAAATAAAATCTTCCATAGCAAAAAAAAAAATTGAAACAATACATCTCCAGCAAATCAGCCCTACAAAAGATTCTTAAAGATTTCCTACACATAGAAAACCAACAAGACCACATTAAAGGCCAAGAAACTGAACCCAAACTGAGAATCCAAGAACCACAGGAAGAACCCAGTTTTCACGGTCCCCAAGAAGGTGGATAACATGGCAGGAACTCCCAAATACCTCTCAGTCCTATCTCTCAACATTAATGGACTTAACTCTCCAATTAAGCGACATAGACTGTCTAGTTGGATTAAAAAACAAGACCCTTCTATCGGCTGCCTTCAGGAGTCACATCTTGCCCCATAAACAAGCTGGAGTTAAAATCCTAATATCAGATAAAATAGACTTCAAATTAAAATTAGTTAGAAGAGATAAAGAAGGTCGCTAAAAACTTATTAAGGGATCTCTCCTTCAGGAGGATATTACAATTCTAAATATCTATTCGCCAAACAATGGAGCACCTAAATTCATCCAAGAAACACTACTTTCCCTCAAATCCCACATAGATCCAAAGACATTAATTGTAGGAGATTTTAACATACCACTCTCCCCACTAGAGAGATCAGCTCGGCAACAGACAAACTTGTCAACAGACAAACTGCACATGTAAACAGCTGCGTACATCAACTAGATTTAACACACATCTATTGAATATTTCACCCAGCAGCATCAGAATACACGTTAATTCCAGGAGCACATGGAACATTTCTTAAAATAGACCATATTTTAGGCCACAAACTTATCCAAATGCAGAAACTTTGAATTTATACCTTTTATTCTCTCAGACCACAAGGGAATAAAATTTGAACTCAACACCAAAAGCCACCAAAGAAAGTCTGGTAACACATGGAGGTTGAACAACACTCTGCTGAATCACGACTGAGTCATGGAAGAGATTAGAAAGGAAATTCATATATTCATGCTATTCAACAAAAATGAGGACACCAATAACCAGCTTCTCTGGGACAAAGCAAAGGCAGTACTCAGACGCAAATTTATAGCTCTGAATTCCTACATCAACATATTGGAGAGATCTGAAACCAACAATTTAATGAGACATCTGAACCCCCTTGAAAATGAGCGGCAAATAAATCCCAATCCAGTAGACGAAAAGAAATAATTAAAATTAAATCAGAATTAAATGAATTAGAATCCAAAAAAATATAGAAAGAAGCAACAAAACAAAGAGTTGGTTCTTCCAAAAATAATAACAAAATTGACAAACCCTTAGCAAATCTTATCAGAAAAAGAAGAGAACACGGCCAAATAAATAAACTCACAGATAAGAATGGAAACATCACCACAGAAACAACCAAGATTCAGAACATTATAAGGGAATACTTCTCAAAACATTATGCTAATAAGTTTGAGAACTTGGCAGAAATGGACATTTTCCTAGCAAACATTGACATGCCAAAACTAAACCAAGATGAGTTATACCATCTTAACAGGCCCATATCAAGCATTGAAATAGAAACAGCAGTAAGAGACCTCCTATCTAAGAAAAGTCCAGGACCAGATGGTTTTACCACGGAATTCTACATGGCCTTCAAAGCAGAGCTCACACCAATACTCCTCCAACTCTTCAATGAAATTGAAAGAGAAAGTTCACTAATGAAGTCAATCTATGAAGCCATCATAACCCTCATCCCAAAAGCAGGGAGGGACTCATCAAAGAAAGAGCACTATGGACATATTACTTTGATGAATATTGATGCAAAACTTCTCAACAAAATTTTGGCCAATCAACTTCAACAATTCATCCAAAAAATTATACACCACAATCAAACAGGATTCATTTCAGGGATACAAATCTGGTTCAATATATGCAAATCAATTAATATTATTCATCACATCAACAGGAGGAAGGATAAGAACCACATGATTATCTCAATAATGTAGAAAAAGCGTTCGACAAGATCCAACACCCCTTTATGATGAAGGTTTTGGCAAAATTAAGAATCCATGGGGCATTCCTCAATACGATAAAAGCTGATTATGACAAACCTACAGCCAGCAATATGCTTAATGGTGATAAAATAAAGCCATTTCCTCTTAACTCAGGAACAAGACAAGGATGTCCAATCTCTCCCCTTCTCTTCAATCTAGTATTAGAATATCTACCTACAGCAATAAGACAAGATGCAAACATAAAGGGGATCCAAATAGGGAAAGAAGAAATGAAACTCTCCCTCTATGCAGATGACATGATCTTGTATTTCAAGAACCCAATAGACTCTACTCCCAAATTACTCAAGCTGATTCAAAACTTTGGCAAATAACAGAGTATAAATTTAATCCCCCCAAAATCAATGACTTTTCTGTATGCCAACAATGAGAAAAGCGTGGCTGAAATTAGGAAAGCAACTCCATTTGTAATAGCCCCACAAAAAATAAAATACCTAGGAATTAACCAAAGAAGCGAAGGACCTCTATGATCAAAACTTTAAAAACTTGAAAAAGCATATTAAAACAGAAGTTAGAAAATGGCAAAAATTCAAGTGCTCCTGGATTGGAAAGAGTAACATTATGAAAAATGGCAATACTTCCCAAGGCTATCTACAAATTCAATGTGAAACCTATCAAAATTCCAACCTCATTCTTCAAGGAAATAGAAGAAGCAATCCAAAAATACATATGGAACAATAAAAGACCCTGAATAGCAAAAACGCTCCTCAACGGAAAGAACAATGATGGAGGAATGTCAATACCAAATTTCAAACTCAACTATAAAGCCATAGTAATCAAAACAGCTTGGTACTGGCACAAGAACAGAACTCAGGACCAATGGAATAGAATTGAAAACCCAGAAATGAAGCTACAGATCTATAGCAATCTGATCTTCAATAAGGGATCTCAAAAAAATAGAATGGAAGAAAGACAGCTCCTTCAGTAAATGATGCTGGCAAAATAGGTTAACTGCTTGTAGAAAACTAAAGCTAGATCCTTATCTATCACCCTGCACCAGAATCAATTCCAAATGGATCAAAGACCTTGGAGTCATAGCAGACACTCTGAAAACATTACAGGTTGGAATAGGAGAAACCCTATGTCTCCTTGGAGCAGGTCGAAATTTTCTTAATAGCGACCCTGAAACACAACAAACCAAAGAAAGGTTGGACAAAGGGGATTGCATGAAGTATCAGAGCTTCTGCATGGCAAAGGTCATACCTAGCAAGATCAATAGAAAGCCTACGGATTGGGAGAAGATCTACTCTAGCCATACAACAGACAAGTGTCTCATATCTACAATATACTTGGAACTCAAAATATTAAATCTCCCAACAACACATCCTCAAAGAAACAACTGCCCAATAAATAAGTGGGCTAAAGACTTAAAGAGAAACTTCTCTGAAGAAGAAAGAAGGATGGCCAATAGACACATGAAGAAATGCTCAACCTCCCTAGCCATAAAATAAATGCAAATCAAAACAACAATGAGATACCACCTCACCCCAGTTAGAATGGCTAGAATCAAGAACTCTAATAACAACAGATGCTGGAGGGCATGTAAACAGAAGGGAACCTTACTTCATTGTTGGTGGGAGTGTAAACTTGTTCAACCATTTTGGAAAGTAGTATGGAGGTTCCTCAAAAGACTCCACATACAGCTCCCCTATGACCCAGCAATCCCACTTTGGGGCATTTACCCAAATGCTTACAAACAAGACCACACTAAAGCTACCAGCACAACTATGTTTATTGCAGCATTATTTACCATAGCTAAGATATGGAACCAACCCAGATGCCCTTCAGTAGATGAATGGATCAATAAAATATCGTATATATACCCAATGGAATTCTATGCCTCCATCAGAAAAAATGACATTTCTCCTTTTGTTAGGAAAGCCAAGCCCAAAGAAACATAAGTCCCATGGTTTCCCTTATTTGCAATATCTAGTACATGTATGAGTAAAGCAGAAAAGGTCAGATCAGGTGAAGTTAGGAAAATGAATCCTAAGATATGTATTTAAATGTGTTTTTTTCATGCATTTGTTTCTAATGCATTTATAAGATTATTTCTTTGTTGCTTTGTATGTCCCTGTCCCACAGTATAACCCCTGCTTTTGCTATATTTGATGTCGGTATAATTTGTGGAAGGGAAGGGGAAAAATAAGTTGTTTAAATAATGACACAGGTGGACCTTTGCAGCAATGAGAATTACAAGTTTTCATGTCGAAAACGAACTTTACAACTTTGGTGGGGGTGGGAGGGTGTTTGGGTGGGAGGCAGGGGGGAGGCTGGGAAGGGATATGAAGGGTAAACAAAGGAGGATGCTACAATGCTTGATAGAAATTTACTCATTATCTTGCCCATGTATTTGTAACCCCTCTGTACAGTATGTTCACAATAAAAAAATAACAAAATAAAATAATTTTTAAAAAAAGAAAAAAAATACACACACATAGAAACCCAAAATAAAAATTATGAGTAAGAAAAAAAGTTAATAGAAAACAAAAATTATTAAGTTAAAAATTAATTTAAAAAAGGTTAAGAAAAAAAGTATAAAAGGTACAAAAAAAGAGATCTTTGATTTTTTGGGGGGATGGGACGATCTTGTATATCCCTTGTGTCCATAACAAGTCTCTTGTTGGATTATCTGGTCTGCTTTTGGTGTTTGATTTTCCTGTGGCTTTGTTGGTTTCTTTAGTCAATTTGTTTGAGCATGCAGAAAAATGCTCTGCTTTACCAAGGATTTTGTGATCCTCTTCCCAGGCTAGTTCAATTGGACCCAGATCTACTTTGAGTTTTACAAAAGAGGGAGATGGCTGTTTCCTCTAGTTAGGAGATGCTGTGATGAGGCTAGGTTCTGGGTAAAGTTGAGGCCTTTCAGCAAACAGCAGCTTTTCCCTGAGGTATTAGCTTCTGAAAAACTCACAGAGCCCAGCCTGGAGCCATTCTCAGGGTTTATGTTTACTGAATTTCAATTGATTGTCAAGGCTGCTGTAGGGAGGATCAGGCTCTAGCTTTGTTTACCCAGTGAAGAAAGCCCACTCCTGGGACTGGCTGCCCAAGCGGGGTGACTTTTCCGAGGGAGGAGCTGAGCCTGGCAGGTCAGGTTAGGATCCTGTGACCTGCTAAATGACTTGTTTTTTTCCACGGCCTGAGTTGGAGCTAGCTGCACAGCCTGGCTTTGTCAGTATCCAAGATGGAGATCTCCTGTCATGGTGGGGGGGGGAGAGTTCACCTTCCCTCCTCTGCTCCCTGAGAAGGAGTGAGGATGTCAGGCTTCTACTCACGCCAGAGTCTTGGTTTCTGGCTCATCTCTGGTCTGCGAACTTCAGGGTGAAGATGTGTGCTCCTTGTCAGTTCTTGCTGGTGTTGAGTAGAAACCGTTCACTTGTCGCATCTGGCACTTAAGTCCTGGACTCTCTGTGTTGCAGGTATGGCGGCTATTGCTGCCGCCCCTGCCGCCACATCTGTGGCTACTGGCAAGTGCTCATATCTGTCTCCTTGCCTGGATTTTCCCTCTCTGGCCAAACTCTCTGTCCTGTGATGGCACACTTGGTGTGATTCTCTGGCTTAGGACTGTTTATTGGAACACTAAAATTGTTTTGTATGGGAGAGCTTGTTTAACCTCCAGCTTGTCCTCTGCCATCTTCCCAGAACTCATCAGAAAATAACATTTAAAGGCAAGCCCATGCAGGAAAGTACATGGGACATTTTTTCTGTGTGTGCCAGTCATGGGGGTTGAATTTGTCCTACTTTATTCAAGGCTGGTGTTCTATTACTCTCAGCTAATCGGTGGGATGACTACCAGCTAATTGGAGGTAAAGAGTCTCATGGAATTCTCTGTGCAGGCTGACTTCAAACTGATAATCAGATTTCAGCTTCCTGAGACATTCTGTGCTTTGCATGAGACACTTATCTCCAATGAACCACCAAAAAGAAGAAGAAAAACAAAACACCTGGTTTTGAGATGTGGCTCAAATGGCAGAAATGTGACAATGATTTCTGGGACAGCACCCACACCTTGAGATCAAGCTCCAGGACCAGCACACAAAAGAATAAAATAAATAAGTGAAAAGAAAAGTGGAAGAAGAAAAGGGAGAGCCGATTTCAGAGGTTAAAATGAGCAAAATTGAGTTAGCTTACACTTGTTATTGTACTTACTCAAGGGTCTCACATCTGAGGATCAGTACTCAAGGCCAGCCAAGGCAGGGGAGACCATGAACTCTACTCTAATTAGCCAACTACAGTTATTTTTTAAAAGCTCTTAATTGTGGTATGGCTCACATATTAGAGGGTTAGTATTAAAAATGTACTGGGAGGGGGCTGGGAAGGTGACTCAGTGGGAGAGTTCTTGCCTTGCATGCATCAGGCCCTGGGCTCAATTCCTCACCAACACATAAGCAGGAAAAATCAGAAGTGGCTCAGTAGCACAGTGGAGCTGAGGGACAGCGCCCAGGCCCAGAGCTCAGGCTCCATGACAGGCAAAAAAAAAAAAGGAACTAGAAAAATACCTAGACTCTGATTTATAGCTCTAAGCCCAGCATACATATGGAAATAAAAAGTAGAAATTAAAAATTGTATAAGAAAATCCAATTAAATTTTCAAAATGAGTCATGAGTTTTTGGTTTTTGTGTGTAATCCTCTGTTTTTGGTCGGTTGTAAGGCTTGAACTATGGGCCTGAGCGCTGTTCCTCAGCTCTTCAGTTCAAGGCTAGTGCTCTACCACTTGAGCTACAGTGCCACTTCCTTTTGCGTGTAATCCTAAATACCAGCAAACAAATAAACAAGAAAACAGTAGTGAATCAGTGATGGATTTGTAAAGCACCAGGCTTGAGTGAGAAAGCTATGAAACAGTGCCCTTGCTCAGAGACCCAGCCTCAGGATCACAAAAATGTAAATAAGAAGAGAACCTGGGGCTTGTGACTCATGTCTGTAATTCCCCAGGAGGCAGAAATATGGGTATCCAGTGTAAAGGCCAATTCTAGCAGGAAAGTCCAGAAGACAGTTGCTTGTGGGCTATCCTGGGGCTAGAAATGTAGTACTCCCAGATTTTTGGCAGTTAATTGGAGGTAAGAATCTGAGACTTTCCTGATCAGCCTGGCTTTGAACCATGATGGTCAGATTTCAGCCTCCTGAAACAGGCCAGTCCTTGCATGAGTTCTGGCTCCAGCACTAGCACACTCACAAAAAATGAAATGAATACACGCAAAGAAGACTAGAAGAGAAAGAACCAATAACTGAGGCTGCAATGAGCCAATCAGCTCATCACTGGTGGCTCAGAACTGTAATTGTTTACTCAAGAGGCTAAAACGTGAGGATAATATTTAAAGGCCAGACCGAGTAGGAAAGTCCATAAGACTTGTGTTTGTGTAAGTATGTCTGTGTGTGAGTCCTGTTGCTTGAGCTTGTACTGTTTTGCTCAAAGCTCTACTAATCTCAGCTTTTTAGTGGTTATAATTGGAGGTATCATGTACTTTCCTGCCCAGGCTGGCACCAACTTTGATTCTCAGATTTCAGCCTCATAAATCTGGTCTGGCTCTACATTATATTCATTCTAATTAAACACCAAAACAGAAAAAAAATCCTGGAGTTTAGCTGTGGTTCAACTCTCAGAACTGGGAAAATTTCTGGGACAGCACCCAGACCCTGAGTTCAAGCTGGAGGACAAACACAGAAGAAATAAAAAGAGTATAGAAGTACAAAAGGAAGAGTAAGTGACAGAGGTTGAAATGAATCAAACAAATCAATCAAATTGGTTTCTCACACATGTTGTACAAGGTACTCAGGAGAATTAAATCTAAGATTCACGATTCCTGGTCATCCCAGGCAGGAGGGTCCATGAGACTCATATATCTAATTTTCCACCAAAAATAAGCTACAATTTGTACTTTGGTTCATTTGGTTGAGTGCTAGTCTCAAATAAAAACTTTGGGACAAAACCTAGGCCTTGAGTTGAAGTCTTAGACATACATTTCAAAACAAACAAATAACCCCACGACTTAAAAAATGATGGGAAAAGAAAACTAAGGTTTGAGTTGGTTCATGTATGTATTCCTATCCATTCTAGGTTCAAAGCTAGACTGGGCAGGAAAGTACATGAAACTGTTAACCCCAACTACCCAGCCGAAAGCTGGAAGTGCAGATATGACTGTAGATGTAAAGCACTGTATTTGGTGCAAAAGATAATTAAAAAAAACTGCTGACCCAGAGTTCAATTCTTAGTGCTAAAAAATTGTAGGAGAAGTGAAGAAAGGCCAATTGTAAATTTAAATATAAGCCTGGTGTTTGTTGATCATGGCTGTAGTTGATTCTTGGCTGCAAAAATCTTGGGATCAAGTTTCAAGGTCAACCCAAAAAACAAAGTCAAGGAGACTTTGTGTGTGTATGTGTGAATGTTTATGTGTGTGTGTGTGTGTGTGTGTGTGTGTGTGTGTGTTTCTATGTGTGATGTGTGTGTTTCTGTAGTATCCTTTGCCTAGTGCCCTAGCATTCCCAGCTTTTGGGTGGTGAATTGGAGATAAGAATGTCATGAACTTACCTGCCCAGGCTGGCTTTGAAACATGGTCCTCAGATTTTAGCTACCTTATTTAGTTGGAAGTTGAGCTGTGGCTTAAGTGGCAAACTGGGCAAATATTTTCTGGAACTGCAGGCAGACCCTGAGTTCAAGCCCCAGGACATGCACAGAAGAAAGAAAGAAGAGTACATGTAACCAAGGAAGAGCGAGTGACAAAGGCTTAAATCAATCAAGCATCAGTGGCTCATACATGTTTTACTAGCAATTCAGGAGCCTGAAATCTGAGGATGATGGTTCATGGCCAGCCTAGGCATGAGAGTCCATGACTCTCGTCTCTAATTAATCAACCCCCCCAAAAAGTGCCAAAAAGTTATGATGTTTCTCATGTAATAGAGGATATCCTTGAATAAAAACTTTTAGGACAGAATATGAGCCCCAAATTGTAGACCCTGGAACAGCACACACATACAAAAAATAGAAAGTAAACAAAAGAAGGAAGTGGCAAGTACATATTAAAGTTTTAAAATGACACAAGGGTTGTTGGTCATGTGGATAATCCTAACTACCCAAGAGCCTGACATCTGAGGATTGTGGTATCAAGTTAGCCTGGGGAGGAAAGTGCTTGAGATGCTTATCCCAGCTACCTGGCACACAGCCCTGAGCTGGAGCTGAGGTGGTAAAGCAACAGCCTTCAGTTAAAAAGTTAAGAAACAGTCCCCAGAGCCAGAGGTCAAGCTGCAGGGCCACTAAAAATTACAAATAACAATCAATACAAAGGAGAGTGGAAGAACAGAGACTGAAATCTGAGGATGCACAATTCAAAGTTAATGCATGGAAGAAAATCCATGAGACATTCGGGTATGTGTGCATCTGTGTGCCATCTTGCAGCTTGTGTGTGCCTCCTTGAACTTGTGATGGTTTGCTCAAGGACATAGCTCTACCACTCCAAGATTTTCAGTGGTTAATTGGAGTTCATGGTCTCATGGATTTTCCTTCTCAGCCTGGCTTGATTCATGGTAGGCTTTCCTCAGACTCTTATCTCCAATTAATTGTCAAAAAGAAAAAAAAAAAGCCTGGGAATTGAGTTATGGCTCAAGTGGCAGGATTGGGCAATCAGTTTCTGGGACAGCAACCAGGCCCTGAGTTCAAGCCCCAGGACAATCACAGAAGGATTAAAGAAAGAGAGACTAGTAGTGCAGAAGGAAGATCCAATGACAGAGGTTTAAATAAATCAAGCATTGGTAGCTCACCGATGTTCTATCAGCTACTCAGGAGGATGAAATCTGAGGATCACCATTGATGGCCAGCCCAGGTAGGAGAATCCATGAGACCCTTATGTGTCATTTCTCACCAAAAATATGGCACTAGCTGTGTTCTGGTTCATGTGGTATACAAAAACAAAGAAAAAAGAACACAAATTATGAAAGATGAGAGAAAGAGAAAATTATCATTTAAAAATAAGCCATGGGTTGTTGGTTTATTTGTGTATTCCTAGCTACTGAGGAAGTTGAAATATGAGGATCACAACTCAAAGCCAGCCTGGGTAAGAAAGTGATTGAAATTCTTATCTTCAACACCCAGCAAAAGCTGGAAATGAAGGTGTGAAAATAGTTGTAAAGTACTGAAATATGGCGAAAATCTGGGAAACGGATTCCTGGTCCATAATTCAGCCCATAGTCAACCAAAAACAAAACTGATAGAAGAGAAGAAATGACCATTTGAGATTTAAAAATAAGCCTGGCGCTATTGGTTCATGCTTATAATTTTAGATTTCAGGAGGCTGAAGTTTGAAGACAGTATTGAAAGGCCAGTCCAAACAGGAAAGGCCATGAGGCTTTTTTTCTTTGTGCCAACCTAGGGCTTGAATTTGTGTAGGAGCTCTACCACTCCCAGCATCTTGGTAGTTGATGAAAAGAATCTCATGAACTTTCCTGTTCAGGCTGGCTCCAAACTGTGATACTCAGATTTCAGCCTCCTGAGTCTTGCCGGGCTTTACATGTGACTCATCTCCAAAAGAAAGAAAAATAAAACCTGGCGATTGAGCTATGGCTCCAATGGCAGAAATGAGAAAATAATTTCTGAAACAGCACCCAGACCTTGATATTAACTTCAGTGCCAACACACACACAAAGAATAAAATAAATGTGGAGAAGGGTGGGAGAAGAAAGAACCAATTTCACAGTTTAAAATGAGCCAAGCATAGTTGGCAAACACCTGAGATGGTAGCTACTCAGGAGGCTCAAATCTGAGGCTCACAGTTGAAAGCCAGCCCAGATAGGAGAATTCATATACTCAACTCTAAGTAGCTACTTAAAACCAAACAACATCAAAAAATAGCCACAAGTTGTGTGTTGGCTCATGTCTTAATTTGCTAGTCTTGAGTAAACCCCTCGGGGATAGCACCTGGGCTGATTTGTAGACCCAGGACCGCATACACAAGGAAATAAAAATACAAAAAAAGGTGTAAGGATTGCAGGAAATATGGCTTAGTGATAGAGTGCTTGCCTAGCATGTTTGAATTCCTGGGTCTGTTTCCTCAGTACCTCATGAATAGAAAAGGCTGGTAGTGGCATTGTGGCTCAAGTAATAGAATCCTCACCTTCAGTAAAAGAAGCTCAGGAACAGTGCCCAAGCCCTGATTTCAAGTCTCAAGACTAGGGGAAAAAAGGTGTGAGAAAATCCAATTAAAGTTTCAAAATTATCCATGAATTTTTGATTGGTGTGTTTAATCCTAGTGATTCAGAAGGCTAAAATCTAAAGGTTGTTGTTCATACCCAACCTGGGCAGGGAAGTGCCTAAGTCTCCAACTAATCAGCAACAAAATCCAGAAATGAGGATGTGCTTGTAGTTGGAAAGCACCAGCCCTGAGGAAAAAACTGAAACAGTGCCCTGGCTCAGAGATCCAGCCTCAGGATGACAATAAGAGAATTAAATGATTGAAGAAGAGAACCTTGGACTGTTGGCTCATGTCTGAAATTCTAGAAAAGCAGGAGGCTGAAATATAAGATCCAGTGTAAAGGCAAACCCAGTCAAGAAATTCCAGGAAACCATGGGACCTATGTTTCTTTGAGCTTGGCTTATTTGCTGAATATAATTATGTCCAAGTCTTTCCATTTCCTAACAAATGGGGCAATGTCATTCTTTCTGCTGGAGGCATAGAATTCCATGGTGTACTGAGTCAAGCAGAAAAGGTCAGATAAGTTGATGTTAGGGAAATGAACCCTAAGGTATGTATTCAAATGTTTTTTTTTTTTTTCTTTCATGCGATTGTTTCTATCACATTTATAAGATTATTTCTTTGTTGCTTTATATGTTCCTCCCCTACAGTATAACCCCTGCTTACACTGTATTTGATGTCGGTATAATTTGTGGAGGGGAAGGGGAAAAACAAATCGTTTAAACAGGGATACACGTGGACCCATTACAACCATGAGATGTACAAGTCATTATGTCGAAAACGAAATTTACAACTTTGGTGGAGGCGGGGGAGGTGGAGCAGGGACGACTGGGTGGGGGGGGGATGATGGGAAGGGATGGAAAGAGGAAACAAAGTAGGAGGCTACAATTATTGATAAGAAATATACTCATTATCTTGCCCATGTAATTGTAACCCCTATGTACAGTATTTTCACAATAAAAAAGAAAAAAAAGAAATTCCAGGAGACTGTTTTGTGTGTGTTAGCCACACTGGAGATAGGATTTTTTTGATTGAATGGAAATAAGAGTTTCATGGACTTTCTTGCTCAAGCTGCTTTCAAACTATGATGGGCAGATTTCAGCCTCATGTATCAGGCCAGGCCTTGCAAGAGTTCAAGCTCCAGGACCAACAAACATAAAAATAATGAAATAAATGAAAAGAAGGGTAGAAGAAGAGAAGAAAGAGGCAATACCAGAGGTTTCAATGAACCAATCATTGGTGACTCATATCTGTGATTCTAGCTACTCAGGCTGGAATTCGAGGATACTGTTTAAAGCTCAGCTCAGTTATATGAGTTCATAAGTTCTCTCTCTGTATCTCTCTCTCTCTCTCTCTCTCTCTCTCTCTCTCTCTCTCTCGTGCCAATCCTTGTGTTTGAACTTGCACTCTTTTCTTCAATGACCTACTTACTTTCTGATTTTTAGTAGTTAATTGGAGAAAAGAGTGTTAAGGACTTTCCTCAATTTTCAGCTTCCCGAATCTGGCCTACTTCTACATGAGTCTCTTGTCTCCAATTAACTTCCCCCCAAAAGCCAAATATAATGGTTAGTCCCATATATGCACTGAGACAGCATCTGAGCTTCAATTTCTACTCCTAGGACAAGCAAAAATGAAGAAAATAAGAAAAGAAAGTGGAAGCAAGCACATATTAATGTTTTAAAAGGACCCAAATGTTGCTGGTCATGTATGTAATCCTTACTATACAAGAGGCTGACTTCTGAGGATTGCAATGTCAAATCAGCCTGGGCAGGAATATGCTTGAGACTCATCTTCATCTACACAGCCCAAAACCTTGAGCTGTGGCTAAGGTTGTAAAAGCATCAGCCTTGAATGTAAAAGTTAAGATATAGGCCCCAGAGTTAGAGATCAAGCCACAGGACCAATAAAATTTTCAAAGAAGAGAATATGAAGAGAGGCTGAAATCTGAGGATCATGGTTCTAAGCTAGCCCATGCAAGAAAGTCCATGAGGCTTTCTCTGTGTGTGCATCAGTGTGCTGTCCTATGGCTTGAATTTGTGCTGTTTTGTTCAAGGATAGAGCTCCACCACTCCCAGCTTTTCATTGATTAATGGGAGCTAAGATTCTCATGGACTTTCCTGCCTTGGTTGGCTTTGAACCATGATCCTCAGATTTCAGAAAACTGATCCATGCTGGGCTTTGCATAAGACTCTTATCTCCTATTAGTACCAAGAATTAAAAAAACTGGAGTTGAGCTGTGAGTCAAGTGGCAAACTGGGCAATCACTTTCTAGGACAGCACTCAGGGCCTTATTTCAAGCACCAAGACAAAACAAGCATAGCCACAAGTTATATTTTGGCTTATGTGGTAAGGCCACTAGTCTTGAAGAAAAAGCTCTGGTATTGTATCCAGGCCCTGATTTGTAGCCCCAGGAATAGCACATAAACAAAAATAACAAACAAGGAAAATTTTAAAAAGAAAAATTGGAAAAAATAACATTAACGTTTTTAAATGTACAATCGGTGTGTGGTTCATGTGTATAATCAGAGCACTTCAGGAAGCTGAAATCTGAGGATCATGGTTTGAAACCAGACTATCCAGAAAAGTACAATAAAATCTTATATTCAATAAGCCAGCAAAAAGCTAGGAGTGTAGTTATGGTTGAGTTGTAAAACATAATCCTTGAGTCAAAAAACTAGTAAACATAAGGGCACTGAGTCTCTAGCCTGTAATCTTAGATATTCAGGGGTTTGGGATATGAAAATCATGGCTCAAAACCAACCTGCGAAGGAAAGTTAATGAGAACTTATCTCCAAATAACCACCAGAAAACCTGAAGTGGCTCTGTGGCTGAAATGGTAGAGCATTCACCTTAAGCTGAAGGGCTCAAAGACAGCACTCAGGCCGAGGGTTCAACTCCACCCTCCTTAAAAATAGGTAAAAAACAGCAATGAGACCCAGAGATCAGGTCTACTGACAGCAATTAAAAAGCATTGAGGTTGAAGTCAAGAAAGAGCTGAGTAAATATATTAAAATGTCAGAGGCTGGTTGCTCATGCCTGTAGATTCTAGCTACCCATGCCACAGTTCAAAGCCAACACTAGCAAGAAAGTCCATGAGATTTGTGTATGTAATTACCAGTACTAGGGGTTGAACTTGCCCTGTTTTACTCGTCTAGAGTACTACAACCCCCAGCTTTTTGGAGATTAATTGGAGATAAGAAACTGAGACTTCTGGGAAGTTGGCTCAGTGGTAGGTGCTAGCCTTGCATGTATGAGGACCTGGGTTTGAGTCCTCAGAACCACATAAGCAGGAAAAGCCGAAAATGTTGCTGCAGCTCAGTTGATAGAGCACTAACCTTAAGCTACAATGTTGATGGACAGCGCCAAAGCCTAGTTGATGGACAGCGCCAAAGCCCATTACCAATGACAAAATAACAATAAAAAAAAACCCTCAGACTTTGCTGCTCAGACTGGCTTCAAACCATGATCCTCAGATTTCAGCCTCCTTAGTAGTGCTGGGGTTTGCATGAGACTTCAAAAAGAAAGAAGCTGGAAGTTGAGCTGTGGCTCCATTGGCAGAACTGAGCAAAATCTCTGAGACAGTGGCCAGTCCCTAGATGGAGAAAAAAAAAACATAAAACATTTTCAAAAATAAATAATAAATTGTAATACAGAAAAAATCATGTTTAATATGATACAAAGGAAAACTGTTGTTTTTTTTAAGTGCAGCAAACAAAAACGTACTACAAAGTTTCAAAATGACATACTGAGAGTAAGGGGAAAAGGAAATTTTTTATGTTTATGTAAATATTAAATCCAAACTGACATGGACACAACCTAATATGAGCAGAACCTTATCTCTCACTTGTAATTTCTTACAAACAATTGTCCCTCCAGTTTGAGCACTAGCACCGAGATTTAGGAAGGACCTCTCTATGCAGCCTTGACTGAATAGGGATCTTCCTGCTTTAGCCTCTTGAGTTAGAAATACAGGCTTTGCCCTTATTTTAATACACAAATTACACTTTACAACTCAACATCAATATTCAAATAATGGATTATGTGTAAAAGCATGAATAAACATCCACCAGAGAACCTCTGAGCAATACAATCATAACAGTAGAAAATTAGCTACCACTTAAGGTAGGTAACAGAAGGAAGATTTAGCATTTTTTTTTGGAGGTGCAGGGGTCTGAACACAGAGCCTCATGCTTGCTAGGTATAAAATTCAGTGACATTAATTACATCCACACTACTTTTTAAACATTACCTCTGTTTGTGAACTTTCTTTTCAATACTGATGGAATCCACAGAATGACCTGCACCAGAAACTTTTGTTTTGTTTTGTTTTTGATCGGTCATGGGGCTTGACCTCTGAGTTGGGCACTGTCTCTGTGCTCTTCAGCTCAAGGCGAGTTGTCTACCACTTGAGCTACAGCACCACTTCCGGTTTTCTAGTGTTTTATTGGAGATAATAGTTTCACATACTTTTCTGCCTGGGCTGGCTTTCAACTGTGATCCTCAGATCTCAGCCTCCTGGGTAGTTAGGATTACAGGTGTGAGCCACCGTCCCCCAGCCACAGAAACTTTTAATCTTCCCTTTTTCCATTATGAAATTGCTTAGTCAATATATTTCACATAAATAGATTATTTTGTGTCCATCCATCACAGACATATATTAATTGCAGCCTTTTGTGTATGAGTCATAATTTATGCACACCTCACATTTTATAAACCTATTCATCAGGGCCCACATTCAGCAGCTTGTTCTGAGAAGAATGGTAGCTATTTTGCTAGCCACCGCTATCCTCTGCCGTTTCCTACTCAGATTAGTCTTTTGTATCCGTATGAGTCTGCTCAGAGGGTAGAGTCATAAGGGCTGGCTTTGAACCATGATCCTCACATCTCGGTCTCCTAAATAGCTAGGATTACAGATGTGAGACAACTGCACCAGGCCATCATTTCTTCCTAGAACATTTCAGGGGGATGGAATAGTACTCTACCACATATATTCATTAGCAACTGCCCCAGGGTGAGCCAGATACACAGACCAAATCCACTGACCTTGATACTGTCTTTGGTGTCCAAAAGGATATTGTTGGTCTTAAGGTCTTCGTGTATTATTTTGTTTGGTGTAAGTAGTGAACAGCACTTACATGTGTGACAAGCCTCCTGGCTTCATCCTCATATAGGCGGCAGAATTTTCAGATACACCCGAGGAGGTACCACCTAGTGGCCAGTTCCATGATGAGATACACATACTCTTCCTTCTCCATTACCTGGTACAAACTGATGATGTGTTTGTGCCATATCTTCTTTAAAATGTCCACCTCATTCTTTATCCAATGATGAGTACTCACACTTTCAGAGTATTTTAAATCCCATGTCCTTATCTGTAAGGAGGGAATGGGCCAGCTTCACTTTTCCATAGGTACCTGTGTCAAAGAGCTCTTTTTTCTGGTATTGTTTGATGATCTCCTCCATCAAGCAGCTTTAGATTGATTCTTTCTGTTCTTCCATCCTTCTGCTACAATGGCAGGTAGCAAATCTACCTAAATAAATTAAATTAAATGAAGGAAAACCCAGAGGGAGTAGAAAGAAATACCAAAATCCAAATAACAGCCCATCCCCACTACCAAAAAATCATTTAACTTTGATTCAGTCCAGTGAGTCATCAAGCAAGAGCTCCAAGCTCTGTTAACTGACATAGGTTGGAGCACAGTGGCTTCCTATATATCCTTCATGACCTCACACAATGGAGCAATCACAACCAGGCATAGTGATGTCATAGAAGAAATGGACCAATCAGAGTCTGGGCCAGTGAAGTCAGAGAAATATCGGACCAATCACAGCCTGCCAGCATTGATACTCTAGCTCTTAGACCTGAAAGACTGTTGCTAAGGAATACATGTGGCTTGAGGTTGCTCTGGTCATTCTCGTGGCATTTCTGAAACCACTAGGAGAGTGGTCAAAATCCTCTTATTTTCTAGAGGACTACTGAATTTATAAATTGCTTCTCTGGAGACACTAGCTAATAGCCTCTATTCTTGATGGCCACCTTATCCAATGTCTTTTTCCAGCAATAGCACTGCACAAAGGCCTCCCTCCTTCTCAAGGACAGCTGTGTCCTACAACTTCCTCCTGAGGGGACAAGTTCCAGGGTTGCTTTGAGCCACCACCCTCACAATTCACCTTCCTGAGTAGTTAGGATTATATGTCTGAGCCATCAGTAGGTACTTAGCTCATCTCTGACATTTGGAGCACGTATATTTGTTAGAAAGGTGGTATTTAGATCTCTCCTTTTAACACTTTAAATTTGCTGCCCTTGCAGTCTAATAGTGAATCTAGTTTCTGATGAGAAATTTGTCTTAATATCATTGAATATTACTTGTGTGTGATGAGTTGTGTCTTTGTGCTTTGGGAGGTTTTCTGTTTTGTTTAATTAGAATGTGTCTTAATGCGGACCTGTGTAATTAAGTTAATTGACATTTTTGAGCTGATAGATTCCTGCATGGAAGGGTTCATGCTTTCAATCAAAATGGGAAGTTATTGGTTTTTATTCCTTCAAATAATTTGTATTTCTATTTTTCCCTCTGTATACATATATATTATACATTATATATTCACATTGTATATGTGAATATACATACATATACCTACATGTTTATATTATATCTACATTTATATACATATATAGTTTCACATAGCTTCCACTTTTGTGATTGTTTATGGTAGGAAGTTTAGATTGATCCTAGCTACTCAATCAGAGTTAGAGTTTGAAGTTTTCCTCTTTATTTCTTGATAAAAATATGCATTACTCATCAAGGATATTGAAATAGGTATTAAACACAGATAGCCTCTCTCTCTCTCTCTCTCTCTCTCTCTCTCTTTCTCTCTCTCTCTCATTTCCTGACTTGGTTTGGTCTCTGAGCACAGGGCCATTGCTTGTCAGGTTCTTCTAGTGTGCTGTGAAATTTTGCAGTGTCATATTCTGCTTCAAAGCCCACCATGCAGGCCTGCACTTGGAAGAGGAGCTTCTCAAAGGCAGCCTGCATGGGTGCACCTGCCTGCCTCTGTCTTGATGTCAGAGCCCCATAGCTACTTGGGGTGGCCTTAGCAAATGCCCTTTTGCCTAGACTGCTGACTGGTGACTGTGCCAGCACAAGCACAGCCTCTTTTTATTACACATCAGAGGTCTGCGGTGGAACCTGGGGGTGTTCCCTTGTTGGTGGCTATGCTTGGAGCAAGGGTGGGGGCTGCAGAAGCCTCACTGTGGCCTGACTTCTGGGGTACAACAAATGCCAAGGGTTTCTCTGGGCTCTTTACAGAATACATGGGCAGGTTCAGGAGCAGAAGCTGAGCTTAGGGGGCCCCTAAACACCAGGTGGGCTTTAGAGCAGGGCATCACAGATTGATCTTTTTGAAGGGCTGCGGACAGCATCTGGAAGCTGTTGGACCTTTAGGAGGTCTGAGTACATCATGCAATTAGGTGTGGACCTCTGAGCTTCATCCATTGTTTGCAATAGGGCTGAGGCCTCCCTCCCGTATTGTCCTGGTGCCCTCTGAGTGTGTGCTGGTTTCCAGCAGTGATTAAAGTTTAATGTGTCTTTTTTTCACTGAGCCTCACTAGGAAGTTCTATTGTTGGCAGGGATAATTCTGTCATTGGGAGTTCTTTGTGTTCTCTGATTAAGGGAATCTACAGACCTCAGAGCACATGTTGGCTTTCTCTCTGAAAGGTCTAAGTGTTTAAGGCTTCAGATGCTTTATAGGTTTCCAGACATATCCAGGGCTTTTTCTTTTTGATCATTCAATGACAGCTTTAATTTCCTTCCTTAGTCATGGTCTATTGACCGCTTTGACTCTGGCATAAATGAGGGAACACAGACAGGGCTGTTGTGTTGCTAAGGAAAGCAGACAGGGCTGCCTTGTTGCTGAGAAAAAGCAGCCAGGCCTGTCTTGTTACATAGTTTCATTTTATTCCCTGATGTTGGTAAGCAAAACCTCCAGGTTGGACTTCAGGAGCTGCCCATGATCATTTTTCCATTCCTTTTCCCTGCTCTTACCATACTGCCTTTCTATTCAAATTCATTTTTACTTTTAATTTTTGTCAGAAACAAAGAAGCAATTAAAAAATCTATATGTAATGTTAATTTTTATTCTTTAATTACTAAAATAAATGAAGAACATGTCAAAACAGCATAAAATGGCAGGTGGTATGAGCTTGATCACTGTGCCTCTACTCTGTCTCTCTTGGACTACCCTGGGGTGACCACTGCGACTACTTAGTTATGTATCCCTGCATCTAAAGCACATGTGCACAAAGAACAGGCTATTAAAAAGAGACTTTCCCACAGCTATGCAAGTCCCTAAAACTGCTATCTAAGTAGGAGGCCAAATTTCCATTCACACTATGGAGATTCAAACGTCTACACTCATGTTCACAGACCTGAGCCAAGTCTGTGCTGGAACCAGGACTGAAGGTGGTAACTCATTGTTCACTAAGGGAGAAGAAGTCTGCAATAGCTAGAAATCTGCCCTTTGCCTTTCCCAGTAAGTCACAGTATCAGGTATGAGGATCAAGGAGTGACACAGACCTTTTAGAGGTTACTAGACTTTGGGTTTTAACTTTTGTAATTCCAAGTTTCTCTTCAGATCAAATATTGGGCCTGCACAACAGCAGCCCATGAGGAAGTGATGTCCAGAACTTGTGTAACTGTCTCAGACTCTTTGAACTTTTTTACTGAATTGTCTCTTTTTTTTTTACAATACACACCAATGGCCAAATAGGGTGTAGAAAAAAAAGGCCACTTCCATCAAACCAGATTGTTGGTGTTCAGGACCTAAATTGAGTCCACTCCATTTGATGCAATACTGTTCAAAGGAACATTCATTCAATGAGGAGTAAAACATTGTACATCTGTCAGAGATAGATGTTAACAGATATCCTTGACTTTTAACGTTATAGGTGGTATTTGAGCCAGATGCTGGTGGCATATACCTGTAATCTTGGCTACTCAGCATTCTAGTTTGAAGCCACCCAGGTACAGAATGTCTGTGAGACTTTTATCTCCAACTGACCACCAATAAGCCTGAAGTAGAGTTGTGGTTCAAGCGGTAGAAAAATAGTCTTGGACATAAAAGTGCAAGAACAGCACCCAGGCCTTCAGTTCAAGTTCCAGGGCTAGCAAACACATACCAAAAATATGGTATTTGCAACCAAAGAATACATTTTAATTTGATCTTTTTTAGCCAATTTAATGTCTGAGCTCTTGATCTGAAAGCGTCTTGGCCACTCTACTCCTGGAGAATAAGAATTATTCAAGTGGAAAAGAAGGATTTAGAATGATTCTCCATTAGAGATGCTGATGTTTGAAAGACAATGTGAAAAAAAATTCTTCAGTCTCTAAAAGAATATAGCACTCACAGTGGAACCTCTGAATTTGTAAATTGATGGTCAATATATAGGCTTGAACTCAGAACCTCAAGTCTAGCACTCTACCACTTGAGACACATCTCCACCTCTAGTCTTTTTGGAAGTCAATTGGAGTAAGAGTCCCATGGATTTTCCTATCCGAGCTGGCTTTGAATAACGATCCTCAGATCTCAGCCTTCTGAGTAGCTAGGATTACAGGCTTGAGCCTGTGATGGCTAATTTAAATTTAATGGTACCAACTACCAGAGATGGTAGTTAAGACATTTACATCCACCACAAAAGTCCAAGTTAATTTCAGCTTTGGTTTCTCCAACACACTTAAGAGAAAGATCAGTAGAGATCTATCATTAAACCTTAATAGTAGAATTCAAATACTCTTGGCTTATTTTTTTAAATTGTGAGAATACCACACAAAGGAGTTACAAATACATGGGCAAGATCTTGCTTTATTTTGAGTCATGCTAAATCCCAGATTTGCAGGGACAAATCCCAAAATACATGTTTTAGGAGGTCAGAGACAGGAGAGTTTCCTGAAATTGCATTAAAATTAATATTAACATTAATATCATTTGTTTAACTAACAATCTAAAAAGTACACTTATTATAATTTTTCCAAGCCTTTTCATTTCCTAACAAATGGAGCAATGTCATTATTTTTGATGGAGGCATAGATCCATTGTGTATATATACCACATTTTTTGATCCATTCATCTACTGAGAGGCATCAGGGTTGGTTCCATATCTTACTTATGGTAAATAATGCTGCAATAAACATAGTCGTGCTGGCAGCTTTAGTGTGGTCTTGTTTGTGATCATTTGGGTAAATGCCCAAAAGTGGGATTGCTGGGAAATAGGGGAGCTCTATGTGGAGTATTTTGAGGAACCTCCATATTGCGTTCCAAAGGGGCTGAACAAGTTTACACTCCTACCAACAATGTAGTAATGTTCACTTCTCTCTGCATCCCCTCAAGCATCTGTTGTTATTAGAGTTCTTGATTATTGCCATTCTAACTGTGGTGAGGTTGTATCTCTATGGTTTGGTTTGCATTTCTTTTATGGCTAGAGAGGTTGAGCATTTCTTCATGTGTCTATTGGCAATCCTTCTTTCCTCTTCAGAGAAGTTTCTCTGTAAGTATTTAGCCCACTTATTTATTGGGTAGTTGTTTCTTTGGAGACTTGTTATTGGGGGATTTAATTTTTTGAGTTCCAGGTATATTTTAGATATGAAACCCTTATTGGTTGTATGGCTAGTGAAGAACTTATCCCAATCTGTGGGCTTTCTATTGATCTTGCTAGCTATGTGCATGGCCATGCAGTAGCTCTTCAATTTTGTTCAATCCCATTTATTCAACCTTTCTTTGATTTGTTGTGTTTCTGGGTCTCTATTAAGAAAATTTCGGTCTGCTCCAAGGAGACCTAGGGTTTCTCCTATTCCATCCTGTAATGTTTTCAGAGTGTCTGCTTTGACTCTGAGGTCTTTTATCAATTTGGAGTGATTCTGGTGCAGAATGATATATAAGAATCTAGCTTTCATTTTCTACAAGGAGTTAACCCATTTTGCTAGCACCATTTACTGAAGAGGCTGTCTTTCTTCCATTCTATTTTTGAGCTCCTTTATTGAACATTAGTTGGTTATAGGTCTGTAGGTTCATTTCTGGGTTTTCAATTCTGTTCCATTGGTCATGAGGTCTGTTCTTATGCAGGTACAATGTCGTTTTGATTACTATGGCTTTGTAGTAGAGTTTAAAATTTGTTATTGATATTCCTCCAGCCCTGTTCTTTCTTTTGAGGATTGTTTTTGCTATTCGGGGTCTTTTACTGTACCATAAGTATTTTTGGATTGCCTCTTCTAATTCCTTGAAGAATGAAGTTGGAATATTGATTGGTATTGCATTGAATTTGGAGATAGCCTTCGGAAGTATTGTCATTTTCATGATGTTAACCTTTCAAATCCAGGAGCATGGGAGTTGTTGCCACTTTCTAAGTTCTGTTTTGATTTCCTATTTCATGTTTTCAAAGCTTTCTTCACAGATGTCATTAACTTCTTTGATTAAGTTAATTCCTAGGATTTTATTTTTTGTGGGGCTATTACTAATGGAGTTGCTTTCCTAATTTCAGCCACACTTTTTTCATTGTTGGCATACAGATAAGCCATTGAATTTTGAGGGTTAATTTTATACCCTGCTACTTTGCCAAAGTTTTGAATCAGCTTGAGTAATTTGGGAATGGGGTCTGTGGGATTCTTTAAACACAATATCATTTCATCTGCAACGGGGGAGAGTTTTACTTCTTCTTTCCCTATTTTGATTCCCTTTATGTCTGCATATAGTCTTATTTGTAGCTCGGCATTCTAATACTAGATTGAAGAGAAGTGGAGAGAGTGTACGTCCTTGTCTCGTTCCTGAGTTAAGAGGAAATAGCTTTAGTTTTTCACCATTAACTGTAATGCTGGCTGTAGGTTTGTCATATACAGCCTTTATTGTATTGAGGAATGTTCCATGGATTCCTAATTTTTCCAAAACCTTCATCATAAAGGGGTGTTGGATCTTGTCAAATGCTTTTTCTGCATCTATTGATATAACCATGTGGTTCTTATCCCTACTCCTGTTGATGTGATGAATTATACTAATTGATTTGTGTATATTGAACCAGCTTTGCATCCCTGAAATGAATCCTGTTTGATCTTGGTATATGATTTTTTGGATGAATTGTTGAAGTCGATTGGCCAAAATATTGTTGATAAGTTTTTCATGAATGTTCATCCAAGAAATGGGTCTATGGTTCTCTTTCGTTGATAAGACCCTGCCTGGTTTTGTGATGAGGGTTATGATGGCTTCATAGAATGAGTTCCATAGTGAACTTTCTCTTTCAATTTCATTGAAGAGTTGGAGGGGTATTAATGTGAGCTCTGCTTTGAAGACCTTGTTGAATTCCGCTGTGAAACCATCTGGACCTGGGCTTTTCTTAGATGAGAAATCTTTTATTACTGTTTATATTTCAGTGCTTGATATGGGCATGTTAATGTGATTTAACTCATCTTGGTTTAGTTTTGGCTTGTCAGCATTTGCTAGGAAAAGATCCATTTCAGCCAAGTTCTCAATCTTATTAGCAAAAATTTTGAGAAGTATTTCCTTATAATGTAGTGAATCTTGGTTGTTTCTCTGGTGATCTTTCCATTCTCATCACTGAGTTCATTTATTTGGGTATGTTCTTTTCTTTTTCTCATAAGACTGGCTAAGGGCCTGTCAATTTTGTTATTTTTTTCGAAAAACCAACTCTTTGTTTTGTTGATTCTTTATATGGCTTTTTTGACTTCTAATTCATTTAATTCTGATTTAATTTTAATTATTTCTTTCTGTCCATTGGGTTGGGGTTTATCCTGCTGCTCTTTTTCAAGGAGGCTCAGATGTCTTATTAAATTGTTGGTTTCAGATTTCTCCAATATGTTGGTGTAGGAACTCAGAGCTATAAACATGCCTCTGAGTACTACCTTTGCTGTGTCCCAGAGGAGTTGGTAATTTGTGTGCTCATTTTTGTTGAATATCATGAACATTTGAATTTCATTTCTAATATCTTCCATGATGCACTCGTGATTCAGCTGTGTGTTGTTCAGCCTCCATGTGTTAAAGGACTTTCTTTAGTGGCTTTTGGTGTGGAGTCCTACTTTTAATCCCTTGTGGTCTGAGAGAATGCAAAGTATAACTTCAATGTTTCTGATGTTGGACAAGTTTGCTTTGTGGCCTGAAATGTGGTCTATTTTGGAAAATGCTCCATATGCTGCTGAAAAAAACGTGTATTCTGATGCTGCTTTGTGAAATCTTTGGAAGATGTCTGTTAAATCTAGTTGATCTATGCAGTTGTTTAGATATGCAGGTTCTTTGTTGAGTTTTTGCCAAGTTGATCTCTCTAGTGGGGATAGTGGTGTGTTAAAGTCTCAAACAATTAATGTCTTTGGATCTATGTGGGATTTGAGGGAAAGTTGGGTTTCTTGGATAAATTTGGGTGTTCCGTTTGGTGAATAGATATTTAGAATTGTTATATCCTCCTGAAGGAGTGATACATTAATTAATATGTAGCAACCTCCTTTAACTCTTCTCACTTATTTTAAATTGAATTCTATTTTATCTGATATTAGGATTGCAACTCCTGCCTGTTTATGGTGGACGTTTGCTTGGTATATTTTGTTCCAACCTTTAACATTGAAAATGTGTTTGTTTTTATGGGCAAGGTGTGACCCCTGAAGGCAGCAGATAGAAGGTTCTTGCTTTCTAATCCAACTAGACAGTCTGTCTCTTAATTGGAGAGTTAAGTTCGTTAATGTTGAGAGATAGAACTGAGAAATATTTGGGAGTTTCTGCCATTTTATCCACCTTTTTGGGGACTGTGGCAACTGGGTTCTTTCTATGGTTCTTGGATTCTCATTTGGCTGCGGTTTCTTGGCCTTTTTGTGGTCTTGTTGGTTTTCTCTATGTAGGTCAGCTTTAAGAATCTTTTGTAGGACTGGTTTGGTGGGGATATATTGTTTCATTTTTTCTTTGCTGTGGAAGGTTTTTATTTGACCTTCGTTTATGAAGGAGAGTTTAGCTGAGTACAGTTTTCTTGGTTGATTGTTGTTTGTCTTTACGGCATGTCATACATCATTCCAGGCTCTTCTTGCTTTGATTGTCACTGCTGATAAATCTGAGGTGGTTCTAATTTGTTTCCCTTTATAGGTGATTGATCTTTTCTCCTTGTCATTTTAAGGTTCTTTTCTTGGTCTGAATTGATCCTGTGAAAATTATAATGTGATGCTATGTTGTCTTGTTCTGGTTCTGGTCTATTTAGAGTTCTAAAAGCTTCTTGTATCTGAATAGGCCTATCTTTTTGCATGTTTGGGAAGTTCTCTGCTAGGATCCTGTTAAACAAATTTCCTAGACCATTAACTTCTGTTCGTAGATGCTCCTCTACACTCATTATCCTCAGATTAGGCCTTCTGATGGTGTCTTCCAAATGTTGAATAGATCTATCATATTTCTTGGACTTTTCTTGGATGGTTGTATGTCCTTTCTCCATAATACCTAGGCTGTCTCAATGCCTAAGACTTAGTAAGAACATAGTAGATATCCTTGAATACTAGATACACGGTTCTGGCATTCTCTACTAATACGCATTTATTGGCATACTACCACCTGCCTATCCATGTATGGCTATTTTGACCACCTCTAGGGTTGATCTCAGAGGCTACCAAGAATTTCATCCTCGAGTAAGAAGCTAAGTGTGACACGTTTTCATTTTCTAGGATAGTGCTGTGTGTGAGGCATGATGGAGAACAAGTCTACAAATCTAGATGCAATTTGATAGTATGTAAACAATGTCATATATGTTTAGGTGTCCTCACAGTTGTTAAAATAAACGGTAAACAAATGAATAAAACAACAAATACAATGAATAAACACACCAAACATGACATAGACTGAACATGTATATGGAAGCTCAATCCTATCTTTAAAATCTATATAAGGAGTATGACTGAAGCATGAATTCAGGCTTAGGGAACAGGCCTGAATTTCTAGTCTTCAAACATAGTGAGCTTCCCCTTCCCCCACAGTCCTAGTTCCCTAAATTCAAATCCCAGGCCTTGCAGATAAAAAAATTACACATTCTAAGCCAAGGAGTTTCATTAACATTTTTAATATTTTTTTAAAGTTCACTTTGACTTTATTTGAAATATTTTGATTTTATAACATGACAGTTTTTCAAAAAAGGGGTTTAAACTTTTGCATTTCAGCATAACACATTGGTGTTTTTGACCATCTGCCATGAAGAGTGAGAATGAAAATGAGGATATCATTATTCCCTAGAAGTTTGGGACAGTTGATGTTATTTCTTATTTTTTCTATTTTTTTTTATTGTCTGTCGTGGGGCTTGAACTCTGGGCTTGGGTGCTGTCCCTGTGCTCAAGGCAAACGCTCAAGCACATGAGCCACAGCACCACTTCCAGTTTTCTAGAGGTTTATTGGAGATAAGAGTCTCACAGACTTTCTTCCCTGGCTGGCCTTGAGTCGCCTTCCTCAAATCTCAGCCTCCTGAGTAGTTAGGATTATAGGCATGAGCCACCCGTGCCAGGCAGTTGATGTTATTTCTATTTAGAGTTATTTTTATAATTATAAAATATCTGTAACTGTGTCCCGTGAGTTTTCCTCAGTGCCTACCATGAAATAGACTAGGGGAGTCCTCATACCACCAAAGGTTGAGTTTCTGAATAAACACTCACTTCTGTGAGGAGAGTAGGTACTTGTAAGCATTTTGGGAATAAACTAGATTCTAAAATGAAAAACAAAAACATTGGTACTAAGATGTAGCTCAGTTTTGGAATAGTTGACTAAAGAGCATAAGACCCTGGAAGAAAAGTTTCCTAAGGCTCAGAATGTTAGAATTTTGTATGAACAAACTTCTTTCCTTTTTTTTTTTTTGTCGGTGGTGGGGCTTGAACTCTGGGATTGGGCATTATCCCTGCGCTCTTCAGCTCTTTGCGAGCACTCTACAGCTTGAGCCACATAGCCATTTCCGGTTTTCTACTGGTTTTCTACGGGTTCCGGTTTTCTCCTGGGGCTTGCCTTGAATGACATCCTCACCTCTCAGCCTCCTGAGTAATTAGGATTATAGGTGTGAGCCACTGATGCCTGGTACATGAATAAACATTTTAAGATTGATTCTAAAGAAAGAAACCTCGAACGTACTTTTTCTACAAATAATTTATAATGCCATGATTAAGGCAGTAATTCAGAAGTATTTTTTCATTGGCTGGTTTCTTAGTTTATATATATATATATATATACACATTATTAATTTATATATACACATATTATTAAAAACATAGCTTTGAAGTGTACCTAAGAACATATGGGCTCATGTAAAATTATACAAATGCACAAGCTTGATATTTTTTCAGTTTATTGGTACCATAAATTAGATGGGATTTGTGTACTGTTGTTTTGTTCTCTGTTTTTGGAGGATTAGTTTCCCCTTTATCCCCCTACCCCCCTCTCCACGCACTTGAACTCAGCTTGCTCTTTCTTGGCTTGTTTGTTTGTAGCTGATTTTCTACCACTTCAGCCATAAATGTAGACTGGGTTTTTGCCAGTTATCTGGAGATGATATCTCTTAGGCTTTGCTGCCTGGATTGACTTTGAAACTTCATATTCCAGTTCTCACCTCCTGAGAAGCTGGGATTACTCATATCAACTACTGGGGTGCCTAGGGATAAATTAATTTGCTTGATGTATTCTTTCTGTTTTTCTAAGCATGGGATGATGTACTATAGAATTTCTTCTTTAAAAAATTTAATTTAATTTTATTTGTGAACATACTGTACAGAGGGGTTACAATTACATGGGCAGGATAATGGGTACATTTCTTACAAAGCATTGCAGCCTCCTCCTTTGTTTACCATTCTCATCTCTTCCCAGCCTCCCCCCTCACCTCCAATCCCAATCCTTCTCCCCCCCCCCCCCCGCGCTGACGTTGTAAAGCTCATTTTGGACATGACAACTTGTACTTCTCATTGTTGCAACAAGTCAACCGGTATCCTTAAACGACTTGTTTTCCCCATCTTCTCCAAAGTTATACTGACATCAAATATAGTGAAAGCAGCGGTTATACTGTGGGGGAGGCACACACAAAGCAACAAAGGAATAATTTTATAAATGCGTTAAAAACACATGCATGAAAGAAAAAAAAACATTAATATACATACCTAAGGGTTCATTTTCCTAACTCACATTCTCTGACCTTTTCCGCTTGACTCATACATATACTAGATATTGCAAATAAGGGAAACCATGGGACCTATGTTTCTTTGGGTCTGGCTTACTTCACTTAATATAATTTTTTCCAAGTTTTTCCAATTCCTAACAAATGGAGCAATGTCATTCTTTCTGATGGAGGCATAGAATTCCATTGTGTATATATACTACCTTTTCTTGATCCATTCATCTAATGAGGGGCATCTGGGTTGGTTCCATAACTTAGCTATGGTAAATAATGCTGCAATAAACATCGTTGTGCTGGTAGCTTTAATGTGGTCTTGTTTGTAAACATTTGGGTAAATGCCCAAAAGTGGGATTGCTGGGTCATAGGGGAGCTCTATCTGAAGTCTTTTCAGGAACCTCCATACTGCTTTCCAAAGTGTTTGAACAAGTTTACACTCCCACCAACAATGAAGTAAGGTTCTCTTCTGTCCACATCCCCTCCAGCATCTGTTGTTGTTAAAGATCTTGTTTTTTGCCATTCTAACTGGAGTAAGGTGGTATCTCAATGTTGTTTTTATTTGCCTTTCTTTTATAGCTAGAGATGTTGAGCACTTCTTCATGTGTCTATTGGCCATTCTTCTTTCTTCTTCAGACAAGTTTCTCTTTAAGTCTTCTGCCCACTTATTTATTGGGCAGTTGTTTCTTTGAGGATTTGTTGTTGAGGGATTTAATGTTTTGACTTCCAAGTATATTTTAGCTATGAGACCCTTGTCCGCTGTATGGCTAGTAAAGATCTTCTCCCAGTCCGTGGGCTTTATATTGATCTTGGTAGCTATGTCCTTTGCCATGCAGAAGCTCTGCAACTTTATGCAACCCCATTTGTCCAACCTTTCTTTGATTTGTTGTGTTTCTGGGTCTCTTTTCAGAAAATTTCGGCCTGAATCCAAGGAGGCCTAGGGTTTCTCCTATTCCATCCTGCAATATTTTCAGAGTGTCTGCTTTGATTTCGAGGCCTTTGATCCATTTACAGTTGATTCTGGTGCAGAGTGATATATAAGGATCTAGCTTTAGTTTTCTACAAGTAGTTAACCAATTTTGCCAGCAACATTTACTGAAGAGGCTGTCTTTCTTCCATTCTATAGTTTTAGTTCCCTTATCAAAGATGAGGTGGCTATAGGTCTGTAGGTTCATTTCTGGGTTTTCAATTCTATTCCATTGGTCCTGAGTTCTGTTCTTATACCAATACCAAGCTGTTTTGATTACTATGGCTTTATAGTAGAGTTTGAAGTTTGGTATTGCTATTCCTCCAGCAGTGTTCTTTCTGTTGAGGAGTGTTTTTGCTATTCGGGGTCTTTTATTGTTCCACATGAATTTTTGGATTGCCTCTTCTATTTCCTTGAAGAATGAGGTTGGAATTTTGAAAGGTATCGCAGTGAATTTGTAGATAGCCTTGGGAAGTATTGACATTTTCATTATGTACTCTTTCCAATCCAGGAGCATGGGAGGTTTTGCCGTTTTTGAAGTTCTGTGTTGATTTCCTTTTAAAAGATTTTAAAGTTTTCATCATAGAGGTCCTTCACTTCTTTGGTTAAGTTAATTCCTAGGTATTTTATTTTTTGTGGGGCTATTACAAATGAAGTTGCTTTCCTAATTTCAGACACACTTTTCTCATTGTTGGTATACACAAAAGCCATTGATTTTGGGGGGTTAATTTTATACCCTGCTACTTTGCCAAAGTTTTGAATCAGCTTGAGTAATATGGGAGTGGAGTCTATGGGATTCTTTAAATAGAAGATCATGTCATCTGCAAAGAGGGAGAGTTTTATTTCTCCTTTCCCTATTTGGATTCCCTTTAAGTTTGCATCTTGACTTACTGCTGTAGCTAGGCATTCTAATACTATATTGAAGATTAGTGGAGAGAGTGGTCATCCTTGTCTTGTTCCTGAGTTAAGAGGAAAAGGCTTTAGTTTTTCAACATTAAGTATAATGCTGGCTGTATGTTTGTCATATACAGCCTTTATTGTATTGAGGAATGTTCCATGGATTCCTAATTTTTCCAAAACCTTCATCATAAAGGGGTGCTGGATCTTGTTGAATGCTTTTTCTGCATCTATTGGGATAACCATGTAGTTCTTATTCTTGGTCCTGTTGATGTGAGGAATATTATTAATTGATTTGCGTATATTGAACCAGCTTTGCATCCCTGATATGAATCCTGTTTGATCATGCTTTATGATTTTTTGGATGAATTGTTGAAGTCGGTTGGCCAAAATTTTGTTGGGAAGTTTTGCAACAATGTTCATCAAAGAAATGGGTCTATAGTTCTCTTTTTTGATGAGTCCCTGCCTGGTTTTGGGATGAGGGTTATGATGGCTTCATAGAATGTGCTCGGTAATGAACTTTCTCTTTCAATTTCATTGAAGAGTTGGAGGAGTATGGATGTGAGCTGTGCTTTGAAGGCCTTGTAGAATTCCACTGTAAAACCATCTGGTCCTCGACTTTTCTTAGTTGGAAGGACTCTTATTGCTGTTTCTATTTCTATGCTTGATATGGGCCTGTTAAGTGGTTTAACTCATCTTTGTTTAGTTTTGGCATGTCAATATTTGCTCGGAAAAGGTCCATTTCTGTCAAGATCTCAAACTTATTAGCATAAAGTTTTGAGAAGTATTCCCTTATAATGTTCTGAATCTTGGTTGTTTCCGTGGTGATGTTTACATTCTCATCTCTGAGTTTATTTATTTGGGTATGTTCTCTTCTTTTTCTGATAAAATTTGCTAAGGGTCTGTCAATTTTGTTAATTTTTTCGAAGAACCAACTCTTTGTTTTGTTGAATCTTTCTATAGTTTTTAGGATCCTAATTCATTTAATTCTGATTTAATTTTAATTATTTCTTTCTGTCTACTGTATTGGGGTCTATCTTACTGCTCATTTTCAAGGATGTTTAGATGTGTCATTAAATTGTTGGTTGCATATCTCTCTAATTTGTTGATGTAGGAGCTCAGAGCTATAAACTTGCCTCTGAACACTGCTTTCATTGTGTCACATAGGAGCTGGTAATTTGTATATTCATTTTTTTTGAATAGCTTGAACATTTGAATTTCCTTTCTAATCTCTTCCATGACCCACTCATGATTCAGCAGTGTGTTGTTCAGCCTCCATGTGATACCTGGCTTTCTTTCTTTGGTGGCTTTTGGTGTTGAGTTCTAATTTTATTCCCTTGTGGTCAGAGAATGCAAGGTATAACTTCAATGTTTCTGAATTTATACAAGTTTGCTTTGTGGCCTAAAATGTTGTCTATTTTAGAAAGTGTTCCTTTTGCTGCTGAGAAAAACGTGTATTCTGATGCTGCTGGGTGAAATATTCGGTAGATATTTGTTAAATCTAGTTGATCTATGCAGCTGTTTCGATCTGCGGTTTCTCTGTTGGGTTTTTGCCGAGTTGATCTATCTAGTGGGGAGAGTTATTTGTTAAAATCCCCAACAATTAATGTCTGTGGATTTATATGGGATTTGAGGGAAAGTAGTGTTTCTTGGATTAATTTGGGTGCTCCATTGTTTGGCGAGTATATATTTAGAATTGTAATATCCTCCTGAAAGAGAGATCCCTTAATTAGTATGTAGCGACCTTCTTTATCTCTTCTCAGGAATTTTAATTTGTAGTCTATTTTATCTGATATTAGGATTGCAACTCCTGCCTGTTTATGGCGACCATTTGCTTGGTAGATTTTGTTCCAACCTTTAACATTGAAAATGTGTTTGATTTTACGGGCAAGATGTGACTCCTGAAGTTAGCAGATAGAAGGTTCTTGTTTTTTAATCCAACTAGACAGTCTATGTCACTTAATTGGAGAGTTCAGTCCGTTAACATTAAGAGAAAGGACTGAGAAATATTTGGGCGTTCCTGCCATGTTATCCACCTTCTTGGGGGCTGCGAGAACTGGGTTCTTCCTATGGTTCTTGGATTCTCAGTTTGGGTGCAGTTTTTTGGCCTTTATTGTGGTCTTGTTGGTTTTCTATGTGTAGGACATCTTTAAGAATCTTTTGTAGGGCTGGTTTGGTGGAGATGTATTGTTTCAATTTTTCTTTGCTATGGAAGGTTTTTATTTGACCTTCAGTTATGAAGGAGAGTGTAGCTGGGTACAGTATTCTTGGTTGAATGTTGTTTGTTTTTAGGGCATGGCATACATCATTCCAGGCTCTTCTTGCTTTGATTGTCTCTGCTGAGAAATCTGAGGTGATTCTAATTGGTTTCCCTTTATAGATGATTAATCTTTTGTCCTTGACAGCTTTAAGGATCTTTTCCTTGGTCTGAGTTGATCCCGTGTGGATTATAATGTGACAGTGGGATGTCCTATTCTTGTCTGGTCTGTTTGGAGTTCTAAAAGCTTCTTGTATCTGAATAGGCCTATCTTTTTGCATGTTTGGGAAGTTCTCTGCTAGGATCCTGTTAAACAAATTTCTTAGGCCATTAACTTCAGTTTCTAGGTGCACCTCTACACTCTATCCTTAGATTAGGCCTTCTGATGGAGTCTTCCAAGTGTTGGACAGATCTATCATATTTCTTGGACTTGTCTTGGATGGTTGTATGTTCTTTCTCTTTAATATCTAGGCTGTCTTCAATCCCTGAGATTCCATCTTCTGCATGGTCTAACCTGCTGTCAAGACTTTCCACTTCGTTTTTTATCTCTTTTCCTTCTAATCGGTCAGCTTTGATGGCTTCAAATTCTTTGTTGAAGCTTTGCTTTGGATCTTGTATGAACTTCTTTACTTCCTTAATTTGATGTTCAGTGTTTGTTCTCAGATCACTTAGTTGATTGGTTATAGTTTCCTTGGACTCCCATTCCTTCTGTTGGGTTCCATTCAGCATTCCCTTTGTGGTCTCCCTGACTTCCTTCAGCTCTTTGTTAATGGATTCCATGAATGCCTTTAGTGATCTTTGATAAGCTTCCTCCCGTTCGTGGGATTCATGTAGTTCTCCTTGAGTGTTCTCAGCCTGTTCCCGCCATTCCTGCCTTTGTCTTTGAGTATTCTCAAGCTGCTCATGCAAATCCTGTATCGGCTTTTGAGTAGCTTCCTCATGCTTATGATATTCCTGTTTAAACTTTTGGTTGCCTCCTCTCTCTCCCTATCACGCTCATACAGAGTCCTTTGTATGCTTACAATATTTTGATTTATCATGTTTGCCAGCAGTGTTTGTAGAGCTATTTGGGAAATCTCCTCTGGATTATTCATTATCTGTTCTGTCCCCTGATTATCAAGATTGGGAATTGAGATACCCTGATTTGCCATTTTTCTTTTGTTTTTCCAGCTTACTCTGTGCATTTGAGATGAAAATAGCACCAGTTTTGTGCTAGAACACTATCTTAAGGCAAGCATCAACCCAAGTCTGAATTTGCACAGTCAATAGTCTACAGATACAATCTGGTTCAACAGATATATCTATTCAACATCAAACAACTATAGGCTAATGGGCTACAAACCGCAAAGAAGAATTTGGAAGACCAGAAATTATTAGGTTTAGGGAGAGATGTGGGTAATAAAATAGGAATAGATTGATGTGGGGAGGCTCAGGGAGAGTTAACTAAGTCCTAATCTCAAAGCAGGAAATAGGTTGGGTAGGATGAAAGTAGAGAGAGAGAAAAAAAGAAGTAAGGGAACTGGAAAAGAAAAGAGACCAGAAAAAATAGAAAGGTAAAATTAATAAAATTATGTAGTTTCAATAACAATCTATTTAGATAAGAACGTGAAGTTATTGAGAGAAGGGGAGGGATACAAAGGAGATGTGAAAAACTTAAAAATAAAAATGCTTAAAATATTATATAGGTATAAAGAGGTAGTACTGCTCTTAAGGGATTTAAGTGTTAGAGGTTTTGACTTGAGTAATAAATTTGTGGATTAAGTGTGTACACAATGGGGGATAGGGTCTAATAGTCAACTATGGGTTTATCTGAGGTTGTGCAGAACAAGAATTAAGTCACATAAAGAAGAATGAAAGAGAGGAGGAGGTGAAAAGTATAAGAAAGGAAGAAAAAAAGATGAGAAGTTCAGTAGAACTAAACAAAAAACAAAAAGATAATTAAAAAGAGAAAAAAAAGAGAAAGAAGACCAAAAAAGAAAGAAAAACTCACACTCACATATCCCTAAAATAAAAATTATAAGAGGAAAAAAAAAGTTTCTGGAAAACATTTTTTTTTCCAAAAAAGGCAAAGATTAAAGATTAAAATAATAAAAAAATAAAAATAAAAATAAAATAAAAAATAAAAAAAGAAGAGAGGGAAAAAAAAAACTTCTTTGATTTTTTTGGGAGGAGTGGGAAAAATCCTGTATCTCCCTTGTGTCCGTAACCAGCCTCTTGTTGGAGTCTCTGGTCTGCTTGTGGTCCTGTGGCATGGTTGGTTTCTTAAGTCAGTTTGTTCGAACAGGCAGAAAAATGCTCTGCTTTACCCAGGATTTGGAGATCCTCCTCCCAGACTAGTTTATTGGGAGGCAGATCTGCTTTGTGTATCACAAAAGAGGGAGATGCAGTGATGAGGCTAGGTTCTGGGTAGAGTTGAGGCCTTTTAACAGACAGTAGCTTTTCAGGGACTATTTTGTGAAAACTTCACAGAGCCCAGCCTGGGGCCATTCTCAGGGTTTCTGTTTACTGATTTTCAATTGATTGTCGAGGCTGCTAGAGGGAGGGGCAGCCTCTGGCTCTGATTACCCAGTGAAGAAACCCACTCCTAGGGCTGGCGCCCGAGCTGGGTGACTTTTCCCTGGGTGGAGCTGAGTCTGGCAGGTCACGCCGCCGTTAAGTTCTTGTGACCTGCTAAATGACTCATTTTATTCCAAGGCCTGAGATGGATCTAGCAGCTCCTCCGAGCTTTGTCAGCATCCAAGATGGAGATCACCGGTGCTGGTGGGGGGAGGGGTGGCATTCCCTCCTCTGCTCCCTGAGAAGGAGTGAGGACATCAGGCTTCTACTCACGCAGAGTCTTAGTTCCTGGGTCGTCTCTGGTCTGTGAACTGCAGGATGAAGATGTCTGCTCCTTGTCGGTTCTTGCTGGTTTTGAGTAGAATCTGCTGCCCTGGTGCATCTGGCTCCTTTGTCCCGGATTCTCTGTTGCTCAGGTATGGCTCATGCACTTGCCCGCTGCCGCTACAGCTGCCGCCGCCAACGCAGCTGCTGGCAATCGCTCAGAAGTGTCTTCTTGCCTGGGTTTCCTTCTCTGGCCTAACTCTGTCCTGTGATGGCACACTTGGTGTAATTTTCTGGCTTAGGACTGTTCACTGGAACTCTAAAACTGCTATCTATGCGAGAGCTTACTTAGACTCCAGCTTCTCCTCCGCCATCTTCCCGGACTCCCCCTACTATAGAATTTCAATGAATGTCCTGGGTCTGAAGTAAGATATATAATAAATACGCTAATCTGCATATTTCTCATAAGATGTAATCAATTTAATACATGTTATAAGTGTAATAATAGTTAATAAAATAATGAATGAATAATACAAAAAATAAAATAAATACACTCACAGCAAATTGCAATAAACATAATTATGTTTATTTCAAATGTGGATGAATATTACATTAACAGGGCTGGGGATTGAATTCAGGCCGAGGGAACAGGGCTGAATTGCTTGTCTTCAAAGAGGGTGAGTTTCCCCATCCCCCCAGTGAATTAGAGTTACCCAGACTCTGAGTTCCATTGCCAGGCATGGCAGAAAACAAAGGGCATGAATTCCAAGACAGGGAGCTTCATTAGTATTGTATGTATGTATATATGTATATATGTATGTATGGGACTTGAACTCTGGCCTTGGGAGCTGTCCTTGTGCTCTTCAGCTCAAGGCGAGTGCTATAATGCTTGAGCCACAGCACCACGTCTGGTTTTCTAGTGGTTTATTGGAGATAAGTGTCTCACAGACTTTCCTGCCTTGGCTGGCTTTGAACCGTGATGTTCAGATCTCAGCGTCTTGAGTAGCTGAGATTACAGGCGTGAAGCATAGCTGATGCCAGGCTATTTTTAATTAATTATTTATTTATTTTTATTATTATTATTTTTTTTGCCCAGCACTGGGCTTGAACTCATATCGTGGCAACTCTGCTCAGCTAACATCAACCTAGGCTTGGATGGTGCAGCCTCTGGATCCACAGCCCATCCTGGGATACTAGGCCTCGGGGCTGACAGGAAAGCAAAATGAAAACAGCACCAATAAAAAAAAATCCAGGAACCACCTACGGATGGCAGTTCCTTGGTTTTCCTTCCTTGCATGTTGACCATCCCTGGTCCAAATAACACTGCTGCAACCTGTAGGCCACCTGGCATTGCTGAAGGCTGACAGGCTGTCAGCGAAGCCATAGGCCAACCTGGACACCTAGGCCCTGAGTTTGAATCCCAGTCATGCTACATACAAAGGGCTGGAGAGCCTAAGAAACTATTGTTTGTCCATAGGAACGCCAGAGAAATATGATCAATGTCATGGTTGGATGAGTAGTTCATCAATCAGTCTAGTATAAATTTAGACCCAATAATCACAGAACACAGATTGATTTCAATTCATAGTTTATTATGCATTAGAAGAATACTATTCATTAAATGGAGTCCTCACTAAACACCTGAGAATCTGTACGAATGTAGTATATGTCATTTCATTCCACATAGACATCACTGGCAGTATCAAAATATCTAAATACATATTTATCTGTATACCAGATAAATATATATATATCTATATATCTGTTTTATATCTATAGCTATATCTGTATCTATATATCTGTTATATATACCAGATAGAAAGGTACTGCTATTTTGGCCAAACCTGTGGCTCCATCCTAGGTCATGGGATCCACTTGGCAGCTGAATGGGCTAGATGCTGCCATGCTGACACTCACCCATTCATGAATTGGGATTTCTAGGCCCTCAGTTCAGGTACCAGCATTGCCAAATATTTCATCTTGGAGTAAGAATCCAAGTGAGACACCTGTTTTCCATTTCTGTGCACTTGCTGAGTGTCAAGTATGATGTACATAATATGTATGCAAAGCTACATGCTACAGAATAGATTGGAATAAATGTAATAAATGATATAGGTGCACTCACAGTCCATAAAATAAATATTAATTCAATCAATCAATAATAATGTGTAATGAATCACTACAACAAACATGATACAGATTGAATATATAGATGTAAATATAAATAACATTTAAAAGGTCTATAAATGTTATATTTTTCAGGCTAGTGCTTGAATTCAGGCCTAGGGAAGAGCTGAGAAGTTCATGCATAATTCATATAGGAAATGATAGGCAAGAACTCTGGCACAACAATTATTTTTAATTAAGACTTCACGAAATGTGACAATAATAATTACATTCAGGAAATCGAGTCATTAGGAAAGATCCAAGAATTGGTAGTCACATGGTAGATAGGATTCCAACACAGCTTGCCACATCTTCTCTATACAAATAGGTATTTATTAGCATACAAGCTTCAGCTTATGAATGGATAAATATGGTGCACAAACCCCACCCCAAAGCTCACTCTCAGGTCCTTGGTAGGACCTAGATCCTTAGTAGCTCAAAAGCTGTTGTGCTCATATGGACTCATTAGAAATATGGGCCTGCTAGGCCCAGAGTTCAACTCCCAGCAATGCCAAAAGGTTCATCCTGATGTGAGAAACTAATCCTTACAACTCTTTTCCTGTCTTGTGAAAGTCCTGGGCCTCATCGAGGATGGAGAATGCTATATAGGCAACTCTATAGCCATGGGAATAGGTTGTCATCCATGGCAAAACAGATATACCTGTTACCATACTCAATAAAATACACAATACATCCATGAATAAGACTCAAAATTAAAAAAATAACTACATTGAAAGCAAAATGCATACCACACCTGTATGTAAATAGAGATCCTATTTTTAAAAAAGGTAAGCTTGTTATTTTGTCCACTGCTGGAACTTCAAATCAGGCAACGGACCAGGCCTGACATTCTAGTCTTCAGGGATGATGAGGTTTCCCTTCCCTCACAGTGCAACAGGGTTACCCAGATCTGAGTTCAAATCCCAGGTCTGACAAAAGATTCATCCTGATGTTAGAAGCCAGTCTTTACACCTGTTTTCCTCTCCTATGGAAGTCCTAGGTCTCAGCTAGGATGGAGAATGAATGCATAGGCAAGCTTATAACAATGGGAACAGGGCATCATCCATGTCAGCAGAGTTATACCTGTCACCATACTCAGTAAAATACACAATACCTCCATGTATTAGACACAAAATAAGGAGGAGTGCACGGAACTCAAGATGCTATCCACACATATATGGCAATACATATAATATGTTTCAAGTATGAATTTATGCCTATCCTGGCCCTCACTGGGGCACAACCTCAGGTCTTGAGAATGACTTAGCTCCTTAGTTGCTAACAGGCCGGTGTCCTCACCTTGACTCTTTTGCCAATTCGGCCTGCTAGGCTCTCAGTTCAAATCCCAACACTGCCAAAACATGAATCCTGATGTGAGAAGCCCATTGATCCACCTGTTTTCCTGTCTCGAGAATGTCTTGAGTCTCAGCTAGGATGGAGAAGCAGTAGGAAGCTCTATAGAAATGGGCATAGGTTGCCATCCAAGTCAGCACCGTTACATCTGTCATCATATGCAATAAAATATAAAATGCATCTCTGACTAAGACACACAATAAAAAGAACAACTACACTGAAAACATGATGCATTCCACACATGTATGTAAATAGAGATCCTATGTGTAGCATAGGTGGGCATATGATTTTTGCCTGAGCTGGGGCTTCAATTCAGCCCTGGGACCAGGCCTGACCTTGTAGTCTTCAACGATAGTGAGCTTCTCCTTCCCCCACAGTGCAAAAGAGTTACCTAGACCTGATTTCACATCCCATCTCTGGCAGTAAAATGGCGCGAATTCTGAGCTAGGGTGCTTCATTCATAATTTTTCAATTTTTTAATATTTTTTTCCAGACCTGGGGCTTGAACTCAAGTTGTGGCAAATCTGCCTCGGGTCTGATCATCCTAGGCTGCAGCCTCTGGACCCACAGCCCATCCTCGGATCCTAGGACCCCAGGGTTGTAGGAAAAAATAAAAAGCCAGTGGAGAAAAAAATGGCGGGAAGTTCCAACTGGCATTTTTAGGTTTATTTTCATTTGAATGTTGACCATGGTAAGAACGAACCGGGTGGACTGCAGATTGAAGGTGACCTGGTGTGGCTGAAGGCCTGCTGGCTGTCGGGGGAGCCACAGGATGACCGGGCAACGGAGGCCCCGAAGTCGAATCCTGGTCAGCCATCCTATATTGAGGGAATGGCAGGAGTTCCTGAGATACTCAATTCCGGACCTATGAAGAGCCATGAAATATGACCAATCTCTTCCTTGAATGAGTAGTTCCTAAGGATTCGAGTAGGAAATGATAGTCAAGACTCATGGGGTATCGATTATTTTTAGTGAAGAGTTGATGAAGTGTGACCATAATCATCACAGTCATTAAATGGAGGCATTGGGGAAGATCCAAGAATCGGTAGTCGCAGGGTAGATTGGATTCAATCACAGCTCTCCATCTCTCCTACTCTATACAGATAAGTACTTATTTGCTTACTACCTTCAGCTTATGAATGGATGACTATTGTGCTCCCCCTGCCGTACCCCTGGGACTCGATCTCAGGTCCTGGGAATGGCCTAGCTCCTTAGTGGCTCACAGGCTGGTGTGCTTATGTGGACCCATTCACCTATTGGACCTGCTAGGTGCTGAGTTCAGATCCTAGCAGTGCCAAAATATTCATCCTGTCAGAAGCCAGACGTTGCACCTGTTTTCCTGTGTGAGTCCTAGGGTTCAGCTAGGATGGAGAATGCATGGGCCAACCTGTGGCCATGGGAAAATATTGTCATCCATGTCAGCCCAGTTACACCTGTCATATATACTCAAGAACATACATAATACATCCATGAATAGCATACAAAATAGAGAGGATAACTACACTCAATGCATGAAGCAGTCCACACACGGCTGTGAATATACATCCCATGTTTCAATGATGGATTGAGGACTCTTGTGGCCTCCCTGGGGCTTGATCTCAGCTCCTGGGAACAGCCCAGCTCCTTAGTGGCTCACAGGTTGGTTTGTTCATGTGGACCCATTGGGCAGTTGGGCCTCCTAGGCCTCGAATTCGAATCACAGAACTTCCAAAAATTCACCCTGATGTGAGAAACCATTCGTTGCACCTGTTCTGTGCTGTGCAAGTTCTGGGTCACAATTAGGATGCAAAATGTATAGGCAACTCTATACTCATGGGAATAGCTTGTCATCCAGGTCACCACAGTTATATCTGTCATCCTATGCTCAAGAAAATACACAATACATCAATGAGTAAGACACCAGATAAAGACAATAACTACACTGAACCCAAGATGCCGCCCACCCATGTATGGAAATAGAGATCCTCTGTTTAAATTCTGAATTTATGACTACAATAGCGCAAACTGGGGCTTGATCTCAGGTTCCAGGAAAGACCTAGATGCTTAGTGGCTCATGTGCTGGTGTGCTCACCATGCCTCATCCACCACTTGAGCCTGCTAGGCCTTGAGTTCAAATCCCAGTACTACCAAAAGATTCATCCTGATATGAGAAGCCAATGGTTGCACCAGTTTTCCTATGTTGTGAAAGTCCTGGGTCTCAGCTATAATGGAGTATGCTATGTAGGCAACTCTGTATTCATGGGAATTGGTTGCCAGCAATGTCAGCATAGTTATAACTGTTATCACACTCAGTAAAATACATATTGCATCTATGAATAAGACACGAAATCAAGAGAATGAGTACACTAAATGCAAGATGCCGCCCACCCATGTATGGAAATATAGCTCCTGTCTTTAAATTATGATTTTATGTGTATATTGACCCTAACGGGGCACGAGCTCAGGTCCTGGGAATGGTCTAGCACCTTAGTGGCTCACAAGCTGGTGTGCTCACCTTGACCCATTCCCCAATTCTGCCTGTTAAGCTCTGAGTTCAAACCCCAGCACAGCCAAAAGATACATCCTGATGTGAGAAACCAATAGATCCACATGATTTCCTGTCCTGTGAAGGTCCTGGGCTTCATCGAGGATGGAGAATGCTATATAGGCAACTCTATAGCCATGGGAATAGGTTGTCATCCATGGCAAAACAGATATACCTGTCACCATACTCAATAAAATACACAATACATCCATTAATAAGACTCAAAATTAAAAAAATAACTACATTGAAAGCAAAATGCATACCACACCTGTATATAAATAGAGATCCTATGTTTAAAAAAGGTAAGCTTCTTATTTTTTCCACTGCTGGAACTTCAAATCAGGCTCTGGACCAGGCCTGACATTCTAGTCTTCAGGGATGATGAGCTTTCCCTTCCCCCACAGTGCAACAGGGTTACCCAGACCTGAGTTCAAATCCCAGGCCTGACAAAAGATTCATCCTGATGTCAGAAGCCAGTCATTGCGCCTGATTTCCTTGAATGTGGAAGTCCTGGGTCTCAGCTAGGATGGAGAATGAATGCATAGGCAACCTTATAACAATGGGAATAGGTCGTCATCCATGTCAGTACAGTTATATCTGTCACCATACTCAGTAAAGTTCATAATACCATCATGAATTAGACATAAATTAAGGAGAAGAAATGCACCGAATGCAAGATGCTGCCCACACATATATATCAATACAGATCCTATATTTCAAGTATGAATTTATGTCTATCCTGGTCATCCCTGGGGCTCATTGTCAGGTCCTAGGAAAGGCCTAGCTCCTCAGTTGTTCACATGCTGGTTTCCTCACCTTGACTCTTTCAACAATTGGGCCTGCTAGGCTATCAGTTCAAATCCCAACATTGGCAAAGTCTCAAGGACTTTCCTGCCTGGCTGGTTTTGAACTATGATCCTCATATTTCAGCCTCCTGAGTAGCTAAGATTATAAGCATGAGATCCCAGCACCTGGCTCTATGTCTCATTTTAGATGTTCAAGAAATGGAGTACATGATTAAGACCTGCCAAGAAAGTCCACATGACTATCTTTGTGAAGTACCTGTCACAAATTAGTAAGAACTTTTCATATGACTTCAAAACCTAACCCAGAGCTGATTTTGGGAGTAATGGAAAGTCTTTAGGGATGAAAATTATGGAGTTCATTGAGTGCCAGAACATGCTTCTCTATATTGAACCTGATGAGATGCATGGTGCATATAGGCCTGCTCTGTCTCCCGTAGTTGAACAATCCCTGAGATATTTGGAGCATTTTGATCAAAAAGATGAGTAGCAATATTTTGAATGTGGTGTAAAAAAGGAGATTTTTATCAGTCACAGACAATATTCTTTAGACAAAGTTGGGCTTATGTGGGACAGCTTTCCTATAACCATGATGAATATAGGGAAGACTATGGTAAGTGTCCTCTCTTTGCCCCAGAAATACTTCAGGGACAGAGGAAAACATCCGAATGCCCTGAATAAGGAAAAACATTCTACATAAGAAGTACAGTCACTACTCATCAGATAATATTCACAAGAGAGAATCCTTTTCAGGTAATGAATGTGAAAAACCTATCAGTAGGGAAATTCACCTTATAAAATTCCAGAGCAAATATGCAGAGGAGAACTCCAATGAGTGTATAAAATGAAAAAAATTATATCTCTCGGAAGTCAGACCTCACTTTCCCACCTCAAATGCTCACAGAAGACAAGCCTTATGAATATGAGGATCGGACAGTTTCCACCCAGAAGTCAACTTTCAGCATGTATCAGAGAGCTCATACAAAAGAGAGAACTTATGAATGCAAAAAATGTGGCATGTCTTTCTGGCTAAAGTCATACCTCACTTTTCATCAGATAATATATACAGGAGAAAAACCTTATGAAGGTAACAAATGTGGATAATCTTTCACCAGAAGGCACTACTTACTATCCATCAGAGAAGACACAGAGGGGAGAAATCCTATGATTTTAACAGGTGTGGAGAGTCCTTTACCAAGAAGACAGTCCTTACCGTTCATCAGAGAAGACACACAGGAGAAAGACCTTATGATTATATCACGTATGTAAAGTCTTTCATCCAAAAGGCAGACCTTCACATCCATCAGAGAATCCACAGTGTAGAGACACTTTATGAATGTTTTGAGTATGTAATACCCTTCACCTGGAAGGAAGCTGTTACTAATCATCAGAGAAAAAACACAGGAGAGACATCTTATATATGTATCGAGGTTGCAACGGTTTTCACCTGGAAGGCAACTTTTACTGATCATCAGAAAAGACACCCGTAAGAAAAACCTTATGAATGTATCTCACCGAGAAGGCACACATTACACTCCATCAGAGAACACACAGGAGAAAAACTTTATGAATACGAAAAATATGTAAAGTCTGTCACTCAAATGGCACCACTTACTGTCCATCAGATATGACACACTGGACAGAAACCTTATGATTGTAACGTGTGGAAATTCTTTCACTTGGAAGGTACACCTTAACAAACGTCAGAGAACACATACAGGATAGAAACCATATGAATGTGTCCAGTGTGAAAAATCTTTCACCCATAAGGCAAACCTTACTTAACACAAACAGAAAACACACAGGAGAGAAACCTTATGAATGTGTCCTGTGTGAAAAATCTTTTACTGAGAAGGCAGACCTTAACGTCCATCAAAAACACACACACAGGAAAGAAAGCTTCTGAATGTATTAAGTGTGGAAAGTCTTTACCCGGAAGCAGAACTTACTGATCATCAGAGAAGACACACAGGAGAGAAATTTTGTGAATATAACAGGTGTGAAATATCCTTCAACCAGAGTCCAGACTTCAGTAAGCATAATGGAATTCAAACAGGTGAGAAATTTTAGGAGTGTAATAAATGTGGAAAGTCTTTCACCTGGAAGAAAACTCAGTTTGCATCAGAGCACCAACACAGGAGAGAAGTCTCATGAATGCAGCAACTTTACAGCCCTTTACCCAAAAGGCTCAGCTGAGCGTTCTTCACTGAACATTCAAAGAAATTCTATGAATGCAACAAATGTGTTTTTTTTTTAATTCATCCCTCTGTTTGCATCAGAAACACACAGGAGAAAACACGTTCACGTTAATTTATAGAACACACACAGGAGAGAAACCTGATGAACATTACCAGTGTGTAGAGACTTTCATCTGGGAGGCATATCTCATTGTTGATCAGAGAACTGACATATAGGAGAAAGAAACATAATGAATGGAACAAATGTTCAATGACATTTAATCTGAAGTCAGTCCTCAGTGAAATTGAGAAAATCCACGACAAAAAACGTAAATACAACAAATATAGAAACACATTCAGCAAAAAGTATATCTCAACAGGTATCAAAGACTTGGACACATGACAGAATCTCCGTAAAAGTAAGCATTAGAGGAAGTCTATCGACTGGATGTCCACCTTCAGCAAGCATTGGAACATTAACACAGAAAAGAAACCCAATGTGGGAAAATTGTTGTCACAGATCTCCGTAATTTATAAAGAGAAATCTTTCATTGCAGAGGTAACCTAGGTGTAATGGGAAATCTTTCTTTACTCTTAAGCATTCACTGAACCAAGAATTCTTATTCTTTCATTGTTTTGAGTAGGATATATATACTTGAATATTATTCAAAGGATTTGGACACAAGTGATGAGCATTATTACTTTCAGGCATGCAGAGTGATTAAAAGCATAAAGTTGTTGACTTGTTTCTCTATAATAAGCAATGACTTCTCATGTTAATTTTATAAACTCTTCTCAGAAATAAGAGTTCCAGCCCTTTGAGACTGGAGTCAGATGATCACCAAGTGCTTTGGGGAGCAATAGATGTGAAAAGACTCTCCTGAGTTAAGCCCAGGACATGAGAGCAAAGATTTCTCCACTGCTCCCCTAAAGTCTCCACAGTATGTGTGGTCCATTCCTCATAACACAGATGACATTGCTTCCAGTTCAGTTTTTGAATGGAAGATCTTGTTTATTACAAAATGTGCACGAGCCTAAAATCTGTCTGGACACCATTTATCTCTAGATCATTCATATAACATTCAAAGAACATGGAAGTACAGATATTTGGGAACACATTTTCTTTGTGTGAGGACATAAATCTTACAATTTAAACTCAGAGTCTAGGAACTGCCCTTAAACATTTTGGCTCAAGGCTATTGCTCTACCACTTGAGCCATAGATCCACTTTGGGTTTCTTTGGATGGTGAATAAAAAGAAGAGAATTCTGCATTTGGTTATGGATGAGTAACACCCAAATGATTTCAGTGCTTAATTAATCACTGGAGATGAGCCACTTGTAATTGACTCACTCTTAACTTATTCTGATGTTCTGTTGAGTGACTTATAATAAAACATCAGTATGGATGATGGAAGAGCTTGATTTTTCTCACTCGTCTGGAGGATGAAAGTGGAGTTGTTAGGAAGATGAGTATCTCTCTATCACCACTGCTCTCCCTTAATCTCGCTCTCTTCCGATAACTTATCAAATCACTATTAAAAATAGTTTTGGTAAAAATTCTGATAGCAATGTAAAAAATTAGAAACTTGGTAAAAGAGAAACTTGTTAGATGATGGTTGCAAAAATCCAAGGGATGAGAGAGACATAGATAGAGGTAGGACTCTGCTAGATGTTTAGTAGGGTAAAATTCAAGTAAAAAGTGATCCTCATCACTTTCTATTGCGTAGATAAGTACATACAGCAATTTGATACAATATTATATTCCATGTTTTCTTGATGCATTGATTTTCTATCTAACACCTGGAACACATATATTTGTTGACTTATTTGCAGTCATTTGCAATCTCATGAAAGATCATGGAAGGTAGTCCATTTAGTGAAATAACCACGCAGAGAAAGCCATTGAACAATCTCAACAAAAATGGAAACTGTCAAAAATAGAACCAATTTCTTAATGAAGTTGAGAGAAGAATAAATGCTACCAGAGTCATGGAGAGATTGGTCCATTTCTACTTGATTCTCTGTTCAAGATTTTGGTATTATTCATCTGTTGGTCAAGTTGACGCAAGTAAGATTGTGCTTTTGAAGGGTTTCCAGTGTGGTATGCACTTATATATCACAGAGGAGTTATGTGGTCAAATGCCTTCATTTGGAGAGTTCACATAGAAAGTACAGACCAGATAGAGAGAATGATGACAGAAATCACAGAATTGCAGCCTGATGTCTTTGATTTGAATTGAACATGGAATCTGCAATGTACTCTGTGCCAAAGATCCATGATAGACTGTGGAAATGTTACCCCTGTCTATGTTATTCACATTGGATAAACCTGGGAAAAGACAGGTGAAACTTAACTGTTCTTCCTTTATGTGGTTATGTAATTTGGAACTCATATATAATGTCTATGTTTTCCTATGCAACCTCTTTACAACTGTCAATAGTATTAATAATGCTGTAGTTATCCTGAATGTGCCAATATCTATTTAGGATCTATTTACATTCCTTGTTTCCTTACTTCTTTCCATTCCTCCTTCCTTCTTGTCTCTATGTATATCAGGAATTGGATTGCTAGATAATAAGCTAGTTATGCTTTTAATTTTTAGAGTGCTTTTCATACTGTTTCCTTAGGCAACTGCACTATTTTATATTTCTACCAGCAGCGAACAAAGGTTCCATTATTTTATTGGTCGTGGGGCTTGAACTCTTGGCCTGGGTGCTGTCCCTCAGTTCTTTAGCTGAAAGCTAGTGCTCTACCACTTTAGCCATAGCGGCACTTTTGGTGTTTGGTGGTTTATTGGAGATAAGAGTTTTACAGACTTTCCTGGCCAGGCTGGCTTTGCTCCATGATCAGACCTCAGCCTCCTGAGTAGCTAGGATTACATGCAAGAGCCACCAATGCCCAGAATTCAGCATCCTTTTATTTATTTTTATGGTAGGCATCCTAAGGAGTCATTGACATTTTACTTACATTTTCCTACTGCTTAGTAATATTGAGCATATTTTCATACATTTGTTAGCCACATACAAAGATTTATGTATCTTTGTAAAAACGGTGAATTTCAGTGTTTTTCTCATTGTGTGTTCAACTTAGTCTGCCATAACAAAATAGTATACAGTGAGTTAATTAAAGAAAAAATTTATTTCTCATAGTTCTGAAAGCTTGAAAGCTCAAACCAGTATGCTTGTGTGACTGGGTTCTGACGAAGGATCTGTTTTAGGTTTGTAGATGGCCTATATCTCATTGTGTATCTACATGAAATCTTGGTATGTTCATGACTGGGAAAGGAGGAACAGTTGAGATGGAAAGGATCTTTCTTTCCTTTTCCTGTGAAAGTTAAATCCATTTGGGGCCTCACCTCCATGATGTCATCATACCCTAATTACTTACCAAAGGCTCCATCTCCAAATAATATTTTGAAGATTGGGAATTCAACTTATAATTTTGGAAGAATGAAATGCAATCCATAGTGCCCATTTTTAGTTAATCATCATCACCATCATCATCATCATCATCATCATCATCATCATCATCATCATCATCATCATCATCATCATCATCATCATCGTCAGTCCTGACAGTTGCCTTGAGTGTTGCCTCTGACTGACCTCTTCAACTCAAGGTGAGCACTCTACCAATTGAACCACAGCACCACTTCCTATTTCTGCTGCTTAATTGGAAATAAGAGTCTCACAAACTTACTTGCCCAGGTTGGCTTTCAGTTATATTTGAGGTTTTATACTTTTCATTATAGAAGTCTTTTACTTCATTAGTTAAGCACAATCTTAAGCTAATTTTTTGAGGCTATTGTGATTTTTCTGATTTATTTTCCAGACTGTTCATTGTTCGCAGACAAGCTAATGATTTTTACATGTTGATCATATATTCTGGCACATTTCCAATAGCATTTATCAGATCTAGTATTTTTCTGTATAAATTTTTAGGATCTTTTAAATACAGGATCATGTTATCTGTGAACAAGCATAATTTAAAAGTTTTCTTCCCTTTTGACCTATTTATTTCTTTCTCTTTGTTTATTTCTGTGGCTTGATTGCATTCAATATGGGAAAAAGGTGAAAAAATAGACATTTGTGTCATTCCTGCTATTAGCAGAAATGATTTAATTTTTCACATATACCCATAATCCTATCGAGATATATACCCAGTATCACTAGTTTCTTCAAGGCTTTTATGATAAAAGAATGCTGACTTTGGCTGGGCATTGGTGGCGATCACTTGTAATTTTGACTTCTCAGTAGGCTGAGCTCTGAGGATCACAGTTCAAAGCCAGCCGGAGCAGGAAAGTCCGTGAAGCTCTTATCTCCAATAAACGACCAGAAAACTGGAAGTAGTGCTGTGCCTCAATGATTGAATGCTTGCCTTGAGCTGAAGAGCTGAGGGATAGCATCCAGGCCCAGAGGTCAAGCCCCACAACTGACCAAATGAAAAAAGAAGAATGTTTATTTTTCTCAAAGGCTTTTTCTGCATCCAGAGAAATGAGTGTGTGATTTTTGTCCTTGATCTGCTTACGTGCTGCATTATGCTTAAAGATTTATGTGTGTTAAACAATCCTTCATCACTGAAATGAAACTAAGTTGACCATGATGTATGCTATTTAAATAAATAATCTTTCCCTCTTGTTCCTAATTTGCTTAGTGTTTCTTGTCACCAAAAGCCAATTAAATTATAACAGATAGCTTATGAACACAGAGTGAAGCAAAGATGGGTTTTGTCTAGGTTTGAAGAAATTTAAGAAAAAATATAAGGACAAGCCTTAATGATAATTCAGAAAACATTTTCCTAAAATAGAGTCTTTTCTCTCTGGCTGAGATTTGCTCTCAAAAATGAGAATCCACAGTTTGGAGATATTTTGTAACCAAAATCCCGATTTCTCATCACTTTTAGTCAAACCTTCTTGGGTGACCTTCAGAACTGAACAGAGTAAGCGTCAGAAGATAAATGTCTCCCAAATTCTATTGATGAGTAAACTTTCTTCATGGTTCCAAGTAAGAGAAGAAGCCCTAGGAACATATGCTTCCTTTTCCTGATCTCTTCTGTTCTTATCATATTCATTCTAAGATTCAATTCATATCCACAATAATCACTACCACTTATTTTATTTTCACAATATTTTAGACTTTATTTTAAATGTCCCATGAACAAATATATTTGAATATTACCACAACATAATGAGGCAAATAGTAAACTATAATCACTTACGTGATGAGAAAACTGAAACCTAAAAATGTATTGTGTCTGAGATAACACCTAGTGGTGGTGAAGTCTACCAATACATTTTCTCTAAAGGCACTTACAAGTTCATAAATACTTACACAGCATTATAAAGTCTTAGCTATCTTAGCCATACACCTTCACACCATTCACTGAATGATTGTTCCAATCTCTGTTCCAACCTCTCTTCATTTTGTTATACCAAACTGATAGATGCACCAATAAATCCACACTATTTGTAAGTTTTAAGGAAAGTTTACTGATACCCAGAAAATTCCTTCTATTGAAAAAAGACGCTTCTGTTAAGAAGCAGCCCCCAGCCCTAAAGAGTTTCAAATTTGATGGCTTAGAAGTGACAACTAAAAAAAGTGACCTAATATTTCACATAGATACATATCCTTCTGAGGCTAATTTCAAATCTCAATTCTGTGAGGAAGAGGAGGATTGGTCCCCTCTTCTGAGCTTTAGTTAGCTGATTCTGGAATTTTCCATAGTTGTTTGTTTAGCTGTAGCCTTTACATGTGAGTCTTTTGAGTGGTTGGACAATAACTGATCTTTCTTCAGATGTCTGAGGTCTCAACTGAACCCCCCTCAATATTTTCAGGCTAAATACTAAGTTATAATCAATATATGAAATAATTAATCAGTTTTGAAATTTAAGTAAAAGCAACAGGCTCGAGAAATACTGAAGTTATCTTCAAATTCAATTTCAACTAATTTATTTCAACTAGAGATGTCAGAGAAAGTAAATTTATATCTGAGCTCAAAAACAAATGATTAGGGTCTTGGAATGTAGCTTAATGGTTGCATAGTTGCATTGTTGCATGAAGCCCTCAGTTTGATTCCTTAGTACCACATAAACAGGAAAAGCAAGCTGAAAATGGTGCTCTGGCTCAAGTGGTAAAGTGCTAGCCTCAAGCCAAAGATGCTCAGAGAAAGGGCCCAGGCCGTGGACTGCAAAAAAAAGCAGAAAGAAATGCTTAGTCCCATTGATGCTGTATTTTAATAATTCACAAGATTCTTTGGTGAAATTTTTTTGGTTCTGGGCCTGAGACTTACAATCAGGACCTAAGCACTGTTCCAGATCCTTCCTTGTGTGCTAGCAAGGCTAGCACTCAACAACATGAACCACAATACCAATCCTGGATTTTATGGTGGTTAAGTGGATATGAGTCTTACTACTGCTTGGGCTGGCTTCCAACCTTAATCCTCACATCTCAGCCTACTGAATAGCTAGAATTACAATCATGAGTCACTATAGTCTGCCTGATGAACATTTTCTTTTTTTACCTTATCACATTTTTTTTTACCTTATCACATGAAAAACAGACATGTATACCAATTTATACAATTATTAGATGGTACATACTTTTTCAGGCAAAATTACATAGAAAAAAATCAAACTAATTTCACAGTCATCTGTTATACCTAGTTGCAATTTGAATGTACTTAATTGTCCATATAGATTTCTGCCAATAATTTCTTCCTATTCTCACTGCTCTGTCATATCTTTTTCCAGCCAAGTTTTGTAATTCTCCACTTTCCCCGTGTTCTCTTTCATTAAATGTCTCCATTAGCCTTGTCTTCTTCCAAGCTTCATTTCCTTCATTCACAGACCTTGTTTGCTCTTCGGTTTTTATTCTCAAGTGCTCTCCCTCCCACAGTCTAACTTATATGGATTTGAGAGAAAAGTGATAGGAGACGAAAGCCTTAAGAAATAGATTCTAATTCTATATGTGACTTTCATTGAAGGGAATGCCCAAGACAACCTTAGGTAAGGAACCTAGTTTGAAGAAGTTCTCAGGAATTATAAATTTCTCAAAGTCAAGTGGATTAGAAGAGGCCCAGAAACCAGTGTTCCCTCCTGGAGAAGCAAATACACAAGGACAATACTGCAAACAAAAATTGTGTAAGAGAAAATAACTTGGGAAATTTACTAATTTTGGAAATTCTAGCAAGGTTGATGAGGGTAAACTGACTATGTGAGGTGGACTTTGGAAAGTTCAAACATAGGCCGAACTTAGCTGTGGAACTAGTAATTAGGTTTCCAATGAGCAGCACATAAGAATTTGACAATGAAGTTACACACTTGGGTTATTATCCACATAGAGGCACTTAGGTCATGACACATTTTACAATCTCCCTGAACTTCTGAATGTTAATCTGAAGAACATGGATAAAGATGCACAGACTGCACTGGGAATGTGACTTGTTGTAGCCTATGTGTCTTGTATGAATGAAGCCCTTGGTTCTATTCCTTAGAACCACATGAACAGAAAAGGCCAGAGGTGGCAATGTGGGTCAAGTTGTTGAGTGCTAGCCTTGAGCAAAAGAAGCACAGAGACAGTGCCCAGGCCATGAGTTCAAGCCCCAGGACTGGCAAGAAAAATGTGTACAGCCTGCATGTTGTCTGAAAACGATAAGTGAAAGGTAAAATAACAGATACATGCAAAGTGTCTAATAAATCTGTTACCACACATATTCAATCCTGTATGTCCAGGTCTTTGCTCAATACTTAACATACCCTCAACAAATATTCTGAATGAATAAATTCAACAATGACCACTTTATAAGAGATTTAATGAAGTAGAAATTAAACCTGAAAATGGGAATGGCCAAAACTTAAAACTGAATTAGAAACCTGTAATTAGTGTTAAAGTAAAGTCTTTGCATCTCTGAGTCAAAGGTTAATGGGGGACCAGATTTTGTGAGAAGAATAGATGATAATTTGGTAGTAAGAAATTTTACTTTTCTGAAGAAATAGGAACAAACATTGTTGATCCCAAACTTAACAAACCATTGTTTTTCAACATGGACGTAGAAAAAAAGAGGTAAAAATGAGCATATACAGCTTACAGGAAAGAAAGAGTTATGCTTATGAAGATATCCGTAAACACCAGGATGATGATTACCTATGTAAGTAACCCTCTGCGTTTGTTCAAACAGAAGGCAAATGTGCTTTTATAATAATTCATCAGGTCATTTGGCCCCCAATTACTGGTTTACTCTAGTAACTTCACATGAAGAACTAAGTGACAATGATATGCATTCTGTGCTCTTTCTCATGATTGTTAAATCTGGGAATGTACATATTTTTTTACTAATTTTTGCTGGTCTTGCCTGAGATTGTGAGCAGTGTCAGCACTTCTTCATCAACAGCTACACTGTTCATGGGCCACCTATATTTGTAAGAGATAATGTGGTGGACAAGGGGCATTATGACCATTCAGTCCTCAATCTATCCACTGGGCTGAGAATTCATCAGTACAGTATTCCTGAGGCTGGGCTTAGAGTATGGAATGAGGAATCTGATCTGCCATTGGGTTTGCACTTTAGCCCCTATGAGGGCTTGTTCATAGAAGACAAAGATGCTGACAATAGGTACTCCTGGATGGTAAGAAATGCCCTCCCTTTCCCCCCTTTCTCTAACTCCATGTGTCCCCCTGTGCCTCCAATGAAACATTGCTAGGACATGGACAAAATAGTTGTATGTGTTTGTGGAATCTGCATAAACAAGGACATTCTGATTTAGGATCAAAGTATAGTGCATATAAACAGAGTGTGTTAGAGGCAAAGTGCATTCACGCTTAAGGAGCCTCTGTTAGGACTATGACAAATCCCCTCAGATGTGTAGACGGCATCCTATGTGTTCACAATCCATGCAGGCTCAAAGAGCATCACTGGAATCAAGTAATGTGATTTTGCCTATTATTACTCAAAAGCCTTTAGCTTGTCTTTCTGAAACTCAGATCACAAAAAGGAGAAACTACTATGTGTAGATGCAAAAGATAAATCCCAGGCCATCTGGAGTGAGTCCAGCAGTCATTTTCATGGTTCCTAAGAAGATATTCTCTTCACAAGACTTGCACCCTGATCATCACACCTTTCTCAATGGATTCCCATATCTCCATTTTTATTTTGCTGTACTTGGTGCTTTCAAAATTATGAATATTTGAGGGAAAAGAAATAAAATATAAAGAGTATAGCTGTGTTCCATAGCTCAACCTTTAATTTGGACTTTTGAGATAGAGATGATGGGATCTCAGTCTGATACCAGTCCTAGCATAAAAGATTATAAGACCCCGATTACTACCAATGGCTGAGCACGTTGGTGCACATTTGTTATCCCAGCTAGAGTGGAAGTACAATGGCTGGATAAAGTGAAGTATCTCCAGCAACCCAGGCAAGCACAAGCAGGATGGCAACCCAGGACAGCAGGGGAAATAATACCTCAAAAATAAACTGCACACTGGTGGCTCAAACCTGTTAGTAAGTACTCAGAAAGCTCAGATATGAGTATCATGGTTCAAATCCAGCCCATGGAAGAAAGGCTGTGAAACTCTTATCTCCAATAAACCACCAGAAAATCAAAAGTGGCACTGTGGATCAAGTGGTAGAGACCTTGCCTTGAGTTGAAGAGCTGAAGGACAACATTCAGGCACAGAGCTTATGCCACTTGACAGACAAAAAATACCTCAAAAATAAACAACACAAAAAGGGCTAGTGGTTCAAGTGGTAGAGTGCTTTTATTGCAAGAGGTAAATTTAGTTACTGAGTTCAATCATTAGCTCTGTTATGTATGTATGTATGTATGCATATATATATGTGTACTGTATCAAAATAAAAATTTCCATAAGAGACAAAATTAAGACATCAGAAGAAAAACCAAAGGGCCTAACTTCATTCATAGAACATGCATCTATAAAGCTCATACTGTATATGAGTAAAAGAATTACCCTCAGTAGTTGAATAAATCATATTCCTTGAGTAATTGCGAAACACATGTGGAGATAGAAATGACAATTTCATTGTAGGAGTATTTAAGTATAATTTTTCTTCCTAGTTTTTGCAAAGTACATAGTGCCCTAACAACCTACAAGAACTTTAGTCTATTAGGGTACACTCAAACACGTAGAAGCAGAGTTGGAGCAGTGGTGAGGTTCAGAAAGCAGTGGGTCTATGATATGTCCTGCAGCCCTGTGCCATGGGGAACCATTGTCTTATCATGAAACGACATCATGAATAAACAAATTTCCCTCTATTGTCTTTATAAGACAAAGGGTTCTCTGAATTTCTATGGGAACATAGTGGAGATAGGTGCATGAGTGAGTCCAATCTAAGGAAAATTACTTGGGCCAAATGTCAAAGGATGTGTGCTAATCTAGAAACAGAGTACATGTCCCCACCCAAATCTATGACATAAACTTTAACTCAATTTAGAGAATCTGGAAATCAATCTATTTGAGACAAATAAGGATTAAGAGAAGTCTGGAACTGGGATTTGAAAACAGTGCACTTAGGGTTCTAGAGTGGATGAGTATTAGGAGTAGATCCAAAGAGAGCAGAAACTTACCCTCTTAGGTTTCCTTGCTGTGCCTGCTTCAACTTTAGGTATATGAACTGTGGCAGGTATGCTGAGAATCAGAATCTGAGGGCCTTTCAGTACCACAGGTAGATCTTCTACCAAACCTGTCATGTCATCAAGGCAGTATGTGAGCTGCTTGTCTCGTATGGGGCTGAGTATTGACAGCAACTGGGCAGTAAGTGGAAGAAAGAGCTCACAGCAGAAACAGGTGGACCTCACTATGGTTCCTTAAAAGGGAAGAAAAGAAAACAAAATAATTCTCTTTAGGAATTTTGAAATATCAACTCTTCGGTAGAACAAAAGGCAATTTAACGTGAGAAAAATTTCAAGTTAAGTACCTCTGAATTTAAAGATGCAGTTTGTGATACTTTATTAGGAAAATTTCCTTATTTTTAACTATTTGTCCTGATTTTACATTTTAAGAACTTCATATGTTTGAATGCAATACAAAATACTGTGCTAAAAGGCTTAGAGGCCAAACAAAGAACCTACCAGCTCTCTTTCAAAGAACCAGTTACTTCTGGCCATTGCAGTTTTTTCTTAATTCCCTCCATATTCGCAAATATTATGCATATGTCATTGTTCATTCATTACATAGTCTACATATTCTGTGAATATATTACTAGGAAGAAAATCAGTTAGAATGAGAGTTCCCATAAAGACTTGTGTCTTTGACAAAAATGAATCCATCTTTTCTCAGGGCGTTTTGCTCTAGCCATGGCCCTCAATTCTTGGTTCCATGGCTGCAACTAGGCCTTACTTTTCTTCCTCACTAGAAACAACTAAAAAGTTTTTAGAAACAACTAAAAAGTTTTTAGTAAGGATGTTCTTTCAGTAGAAAGGCCTGAGATGGAGAGAGGAAACATAGCCCTGTGAATATCTCCGAGATGGCCTGTCATCGGCGTGGAGAAGTTGACTCCTGTAGTTGGACGTGTCAGTGAGAGGACAAATAAGTTGGCAGTGATATCAGAAAATCTAAGGAAAATATCTGTTATCTGCTACTGGAAAAAGAGTGTCAGTTCATGTTCTAAGAAAATGTAACAGTAAAAATTACTAAGAAATCAGACAGCCCTGATCTGTCCAGGAATCTCAGACTGCCCTGACAGATTATCTCCCAACTCTATCAGAAAGCAATTTAGGTCGGGAAATAATCCAGGACTAGTGCCCTCAGCATTCCTGTGATTGGCCCCACCTACCCCAACTTATAATATGCATGCTTTTTATGATTTAACCTATCCTGTAACTGCTAAGCTAGAAAGTCCCTGCCCTTACTGGAAATGATCATTCCCCAACCAATAAATTTAAGACTAGATTTACTACGAACCACCGACCTATCACAAAATCAGTTTTGTAATGATTCTTCCACCTGCTTCATACACAATAAAAAAAACCTTGCTGAACAAGAGATTGAGACTGACAATTTCTGACTTGCTGTATCAGGGAAGGTTTGTGAGTCCAGCTCGAGCTGTAATAAATGAGCCTCCTGCATTTACATTGGCAACGGCTCTCTGCTGGCCTTTGGGGGGTCTATGGCCTGGTACTTCAGCAGGAAGCAGGAGGACAGCGAGAGTCCAGAAGACAGGAGAGGCACAGGAGTGAATGCACTTTTCCGTGGAGACCACTGGGCCATGCTTATTAAGTTCCCATCATGCACGTGTTGGCCACCACGAAAGTCCCTGGAAGTCCCACTGGTCTGGGGCAAACTGCCTGTTCTAGATCTACAGTCTGAACTTCCCCGGTGGCCCTGGACCTGGCTTGGCTGGAGCTGCACCCACCAGCCATGCTTCCTCCACCAAGTTGCGCATAGCCTCTCAGCCACTACCTGGTCTTCAGCATCTATGCCAGTGTGGCTCTCTGGGGCAGGCTGAGGCTGAGGTGACCATTCCAGGTGCCTGTTCAAGTCGAGTGAGGCCAAAGCTGTGGTGGAGCCAGTCCTCACACACTTACAGGTATGTCCAGAAAGGATTGAACGCCACTGGCCCAGTGCTGCCGTCCTCTCCATTCCCAGAGTTTACCTCCATATCCCCACCTTTGTTGTTGAAATTGTTCAGCCACTGTGATCTTAATTTTCATTGTCCTCCTTTGCAGTACTTGAGACTCCTTCCTCTTCTCACCAGGCCACCAGGCCCCATGGGATCCGCCCCAACAACCCCACTCACAGACATTCTCCAGAACCAGGCAGCCTTTGGGCATGCTGCATCCTAAGCCTCCAGCTTCCTGCCTCTTTCCTTGCTTCACCAGCTTCTGCCAAGGAATCCTCTCCCCTCCACACTGCCCCAAACCCCAACCCCAGTGTGGCCTCCCATGTGGCCAAACTCATCTCCCTACCACGCCCAATCCAACCCCAGTGTGGCCACTGCACTGGAGAAGACAACTAAGGTCCAGCAGCAGCAAAGATGCCACAGTGTACAGCTGGCTGAGAACTGGAGGCAGAGCAGAGAGACCTCTCTCTGATCATCTTTCTCTTCACTTACTCAGGTATTAATTGAATTTAGTATTTAATTTTTGGTACACAAAATTTCATAAGTATCTTCTTATGAAGCCTTTGCAGAATAGCTGGTAGAAATGCAGTTGCAAAATATGGATTGCGTGTTGTTTAATTTTTTTGAGATTCAGAGATGTTTTAAGTAGTTATAATCATCATGAATTCTCACTTTCATAGCAGAGCGCTATTCAGAAAATAATTACTTATGCATCTATTATCAATTATTTACATGACTTGAAACTTAAAGTTTCAAATATTACAGTAAGCACTTTGATTAATGTTGAGTGGATGTGAGTAGGTTGAGCTGTTGCATACATTTATTGTGTGTGTGTGTGTGTGTGTGTGTGTGTGTGTGTGTGTGTATAGGGGGTGTATATGTATTATTGAAATCAGGGATAAGGATGAGCACTGGTCTGAACTTGTTTACTTTTTCTGAGATATATGGTATTTCTGTGTTGGTGGTAGGCTCTGACTGCTTGCCTTTGCCTGATGTGCACTTTGCAGTTTTTTTTTCATATATGCTTCTTATTTCTTATTGAGCAGATAGGGCTCTGATATTGCTTTGCCTTTAATATGCCATCTAGGATCTTATTTTCCTCTTTAAAAATTAACATACAATATAAATTTTATCCCCTGTCTTATTTTCCCTTTAATTTGCATTTTGAAATAAGTAGTATAAGAAGTTTGAGCTCTGTATTCATGAAGTTTGAATTTTCTGTTTAATGTAATAACTGGACACATTTGTTAGCACAAAGATCTTAAATTTCTTTTGTAGTTTTAGTTTAAAATACCCTCCTCCATGTTTTTAGCATGGGAAGACAAACAATTCCTAGTAAAAATGATAACAATTTATCCTTTAACTATCAGATAATTCATAATTAATGTCTAGTGGCAAATGAATACATTTGCTGAATAGATTTCCTTGATAGACCCGTGCACAAAAATACCCCTCATAGGTTCTGAGAAGGTAGATCAGTGTTAGGCAGATTACCTTGCATGCCTGAGGCCCTGGGTTTAATTCCTCATCACCACGTAAGCAGAAAAAGCCAGAAGTGGTACTGTGGCTCGAGTGGTAGAGCACTAGCCTTGAGCTGAAGAGCTGAGGGCAGCGACCAGGCCCAGAGTTCACCACCAGCAACAAAAATAAATAAATAAACAAATAAATATATAAATGAATAAAGAAATAAAACAAACTCATACACAAGTAAATTAATTTCAAAGGTTGATTACTATTTTAGTTAGGGGCAGGGTGCCAAAATATAGCAGACCTCTGTCCCAGAGCTTCAAGAAGGATTTCAACAGTTGACAAATACTGAAAACAAAAAGTAAAAAACATAGCTCTGCCAATAACATATAGAATCTCCATTCAAACAGAAAGAAGTACTACGAATGAAATACTTTTTTATAACATTTGTTAAGAGATTTTGGCTCTATATTAATTATCATATCAATTGACCTTCGAAAACTCTATAGGTGGGCTTGACTCTCAAGGTCCTCTAACTAAAACTAGAGGAGAGAATCATCAGCCTGGACTTTTAAAATTTTTTATTGTTAATATAGTGGACATACGGGTCACCATTTTGTAATTTAGATAATGAGTTCATTTCATGTTCGAAAATCTCATCACTTCTTTGCTCTCTCTCTGTTTTTCCCTCCTTTCCCTGCCCACAAGTGGTATAGTTGATTGTCAACATAATATCTACAGAGTATCACTGCTGCATTTGTTTCCTTGTTCTCCTTGAATTTCTGTGGCTCCCTCACTGCCCAGAAATGGATAAACAAAAAAAGAAAAATCCATCGTTTCCAATTCCTTTAATTCATTTCAATATAAACATCAGTAGTTTTATGAGATTGTCAGGCTCTGTCTGCACATCCCGAACACTTACACTTCCTATACCTAGTCATAACTCCCACCAGATTCTAAGATCCACAAAATAATTTTGTTCACTTTCCACACAAGAAGAAGCTGAGATTCAGAAAGATTAAGTAACTTCCTGGAAATACTGGGCTGAGCATAGTGGCTCACTCTTATAGCCTTACCTACTCCAGAGAGTGAGATCTGAAGATCATAATTTGAAACCAACCAAGGTTGACATATACCTTACATGTTTATCTCGTTAACCAACAGAAGTCAAGAATTGTGTAATTCAAGTGGTACAGCTAGAATGCCACCTGACTTGAATGGGAAACCTAAAGATAGTGCCAATAGGATGATTTTTAAGAAACAGTGCTGCCCCATACAAAATCTCAGACACCACACACACACCTTTAAAAAGATGTTAGTACTGAAACCCAAATAGTTTTTTTTTAATTTTTATGTTTAGTTATTACCTTTATTGAGGTATTAACTGACAGTCTTTGCTGATGAGCCACAATTTAGTACTTTGTTGTAATTATATCCATGTCTGTGCCAGAGAAACATTCTCCTAGTTGTCTTCCCCCGTTTCTAGCAAAGATAAGTTGTCTCGTCTTGGCCCAGTTTCAAGTACATTGTTCTAGTAGATCACAACCATCCTAATAACAAGGGTTATAGGTGGTAACTACTGTACTGGACAATACCTGCCTTGGGAAAATTGTTCAAATTTCTCCATTCAGTGGAGGTTGTTAGGATACACCCATGATCACTTTGTGCTCAGAATTGGGAACTTTTTAGGTCCAGGAATTCAGGGCAAGCATTGTGTGCTATTTCATACTTGTTAACTTTAATTTCAGCTTCCTATTATCTACTTTAAGCATTGTGTGAAGAAAAAAATTGCCCCTAGGAGACAGAAACACAATACTAACTGTTGTTCTCAAAACACAGGAGGAGGGAAAGAAGTTCTGAAAGAGGCATATAGCCTACACAATGAGTTCTTAGAAACTTGGGCTGCCTGTTATTCTTTACTTCAACATAGAAAGTCAGAGCCTGCAGTGGCTTGTAAGCTCCATTTATATTCCTGAGCATGTGGCTCCCTTAGCTCCATTTATATTCCTGAGCATGCGGCTCCCTTCCCCTCAGCCCTTCTGATCCTTTACATCAGGGTTTCTTAGTGTGTCTTAATGTGTTCCTGTTAGTTCAGTGCACAGGTTAAAAATTTAAGCATGCCCAACCATGGGTTTCCATTGCCCTAGTAGATGTTTTGCATTTTAGGACATTCCTTCCAGGGAACTCTCTTCTTGGGCCCTCATGTGCATATGATCACAGAAGCGAATGTCTCACAAACCATGGAACGCAGTTGTTCAATGATGATTAACTCACACAGAGGCTCAGACAGGTTGGGTTAGGAGCCTTTGTGAGAGGCCTTGGACTAGGCACTGTGGCAACATTGACAGTAATTCCTCAGAGAAATACCACTGATTAGAGGGCTATGGAGAGGTTAAAGGAGAGTGAATTTAACTAAGTTCTTATCTCAGAGAGAGAAATAGATTAGACAGAGTGATTAGGAGAGTGATTTAAAAGAAAAGAAGAAAAATGGAAATAAAAATTTAAATTTAAACAGTGAAACACTTAAAAATTATGTAAGTTTAAAGAAATGGTATTGAGAGAAGGATAGAATGAGAGGAGGTGAGGGATAGGAGACATGAAAAACTAAAAAATAAAAGTGCTTAAAATTAGTTATTAAAAATTAGGGCTGGGAAAGTGGCTCAGTGGTAGAGTGCTTGCCTTGCATGCATGAGGCTCTGGGTTCGATTCCTCAGCACCACATAAGCAGAAAAAGCTGGAAGTGGCGCTGTGGATCAAAGTGGTAGAGCACTAGTCTTGAGCTGAAGAGCTGAGGGACAGTGCCCAGGCCCAGAGTTCAGGCCCCATGACCAGCAAAAAACAAACAGAGAAACAGGAAATCATATAGGTATAAAGATATAATATTGCTACTAAAGTATTTAACCTAAGAGCTTATGAATTGAGTAATAAATTTCTGGATTAAGTGTATATACCATGGGGTATAAGGTCTAATAATTGACGACGGGTATATATATGGGGATGAGCAGAATATCAATTAAGTCACTCAAAAAAGAAAGAAAGAGAAAAAACAGAAAATAAAAAAGTACCAAAAGATCAGAAGATATAAAAAAAAGCACACACACACATACACATAAAATAAAAATTATGAGAGGAAAAAAAAGATTAATAGAAAGCAATGAAAAAATACAATTAAAAAAAGGTACAAAAAGAGTTCTTTTTTGGAGAGGGGATTGGAAGATCCTTTATTTCCCCTGTGTCCATAACCACTCTCTTGGTGCAGTCTCAGGTCTGCTTGTCGTGTTTGGTTTTCCTGTGGCTTGATTGGATTCTTAAGTCAGTTTGTTTGAACAGGCAGAAAAATGCTCTGCTTTACCCAGGATTTTGTGATCCTCTTCCCAGGCTAGTTCAATGGGAGGGAGATCTGCTTTGAGTATCACAAAAGAGGGAGATGGCTGTTTCCTCTAGTTTCGAGATGCTGTGATGAGGATAGGTTCTGGGTAGGGTTGAGGCTTTTCAGCAAACTAGCTTTTCCCTGAGGGTCTAGCTCCAGAGACACAGAGCCCAGCCTGGATCCATTCTCAGGGTTTGTGTTTACTGAATTTTAGTTGATTTTCTAGGCTGCTGTAGGGAGGGGCAGCCTCTGGTTCTGTTTACACAGTGAAGAAAATCTCTCCTAAGGTGGGAGGTGGATCTTCCTCTGTCTGGGCTGGGTGATTTTCCCCTGGGTGGAGCTGAGCCTGGCAGGTTAGGTCAGGTTCTTGTGACCTGCTAAATGACTCTTTTCTTTTCATCCAAGGCCTGAGTTGTAGCTAGTTGCTCACAGGGGCCTTTGTCAGTATGGAAGATGGAGATCTCTGGTGGTTGGGGAGGGATGGCTTTCCCTCCTCTGCTCCCAGATAAGGAGTGAGGATGTCAGGGTTCTACTCATGCAAGAGTGTTGGTTCCTGAGTTGTCTATGGTGTGTGATCTGCAGGATGAAGATATCTGCTCTTTGTCAGTTCTTGCTAGTGATGAGTAGAATCTACTCACCCGCTGTGTCTGGTGCTGTTTTCCTGAACTCTCTCTGTTATAGGTATGGCCACTACCGCCACTGTCACTGCCGCTGCATCCGTTGCAGGCTTGGCTACCTGCAAGTGCTCAGTTTTGCCTCCTTGTGTGGATTTTCCTTCTCTGGCCAAGCTTTCTGTACCTGACGGCACACTTGGGGTGATTCTGTAGCCTAGGACTGTTCACTAAACAGTGTTTAGCAACACTAAAACTGCTTTCTATGCTGGAGCTTGTTTAGCCTCCAGCTTCTGCTTTGCCATCTGCCTCGGAACTTCTCTAATGAGATTCTTATCTCTAATTAGCAATCAGAAAACTAGAAGTGGACTCTGGTGGAGTGCTTCACTTCAGCTGAAGAGCTCAGGGACAGCACCCAGAGTTCATGTCCCATGACTGATAAAAAATAGAAAGAAAGAAAACAAGTGAGTGCCCAGAGCCAGTGGCTCATACCTGTAAGTCTAGCTAGTCAGAAGGCTGAGATCTAAGGATCAAGGTTCAACAACAGCTTGGTCAGGAAAATCTATGATATTCTTATTTTCATTTAACCACTGAAACCCATAAGTGACCATGTAACTCAAAGTGGTAGAGCACTAGCTTTGAGCACAAAAGCTCAGGGGCAAGATGCAGGACCTGAGTTCAAGCCCCACAACTGACAGAAAAAAAAGAAAAAGGAATGAGAAGCCACCTTAATGAAATAACTAGACAAGTACAATATACAGAATAACTCCTCCCTTCGTTCTTTTCTTCCTTCCATATGTTCACATCTTTCTCTCGTTTTTATCCTAGAACTTAAACTCAGGGCCTCATGCACTTTAGGTAGGTGCTCTACCAGTTGAGCCATACACCTGCTTTTTTTGCATTAGTCATTTTTGTTTTTGTTGGTCATGTGTCTTAAACTCTGTGCCTGAGCGCTGTCCCTGAGCTCTTCAGCTCAAGGCGAATGCTATACTACTTGAGCCACAGCACCACTTCTGGTTTTCTAATGGTTTATTGGAGATGAGTCCCACGGATGTTCCTGCCTGGGATGGCTTTGAACTGTGATCTACAGATCTCAGCCTCCTGAGTAGCTAAGTCTACAGGCATGAGTCACCTGCACCCGCTCTGCTTGAGACATTTTTGTGGTATGGTTTTATGTTTATGACCAGGCCATTATGGACCACAATCCTTCTTTTTACCCTTTCTGAGTAGATGAAATAAAAAGCACAATGCATTGGTTTCAGATATTGATTGCGATCCAATATTGTGAATGTTTTGCCTGGGCTAGCATCAAATCATGGTCCTCTCTGCATTAGTCAAGACACAGCAGTTAGCATTACAAGTGTGAGCTCCCATGCTTGGCTCAAATTTCTGACTATTAAAACATATGAATAAAGTTTTAATAATTTCAAATGATGAATTTGGGGACAATGGGTGCTCTTACTTGCCTAGTTTCAAATTTCACCAAAAGTCCCAAATGTTAACTTTTGATTTCCTCGAGTAAATTAAATAAGCAGATAATTTATTTTATTTTATTTTTTTGGATCCGGTCGTGGGGCCTGAATTCTGGGCCTGGGTGCTGTCCCTCAGCTCCTCAGCTCAAGGCTAGGGCTCTCTACCACTTGAGCCACAGCACCACTTCTGGATTTTTTCTTTTTGCTTATGTGGTGCTGAGGAATAGATCCCAGGGCCTCAGGCATGCAAGGCAAGCACTCTACCACTGAGCTACCTTCCCAGCCCAAACTTTTAAAAGCAATTAACTAAAGAAAAAAGTTAAACAGAAAACATCCTTACCATTGCAACTTTGGATTTAACACATTGTCAAACATTGCTTATATCATAGTTGTTTTTTTCTGGGCAGTATATTCCATACACGAATCATGCCACCACCAAAGTTGAGGGCTAAACAGCTTATAGGCTGTAGGCAAACATACAAGGGAAGGCATGGTCCAGCAGCATTTTAGGTGGTAATGTCCCAAAATAGGACTTGGAAGGTTAGGGCAGCTTAAATAGAGCTTTTTTCTTAGAAATAATACTCTATTAAGCCATACCTCTTTTTCTGGGTTTATCACTGATTAATTGGAGACAAGTCTCATGGACTTTCCTGCTTGGGCTGCCCTGAAATCATGCTTCTCAGATCTCAGCCTCCTAAGCTGTGAGGATTATAGGCATAAACCACCAATGTCTAAATCAATTATTCCTTTAACAAAAATCAAAATGGCTACAGTATGGTTTAAAAGAGAGCTTGAATCTTTATCAGTTTTGCTCCTGACCTGCTATTCTAATAGGACCCCACAAAATTCACATTCAATTCTCCACTGAAGTAGAGGGTATCCATTGCATGCTCTGCAGCATCATAAATCACTTGCTGGTGAGGAAAAACACCTCTTTTCCATAGGAAATGCTCAATAAATTCTGATTATTGAATAATCATAAACCTAGGAGATGGAAAATACCACAATCCAATCACATTTTTTTGTTGTTCATTGTGGTACTTGAACTCAGGGTCTGGGTACAGTCCCTGATCCATTTTCTAGCACTCTACCACTTGAGCCACAACCCCACTTCTGTGTTGATTTTTTGTTGTTGTTGTTCATGGGGCCTGATATCTGGGTCTGGGCGCTGTCTCTCAGCTCTTCAGCTTATGGCTAGCACTCTACCAATTGAGCCTTAGCACCACTTCCAGTTTTTTCTGCTTATATGGTGCTGAGGAATTGAACTCAGGGCCTCATGCTTGTAAAGCAAGCACTCTACCACTGAGCCAAATTCTTAGCCCCCCACTTCCAGTTTTTGAGTGATTAACTGGACATAAGTATCTCATAGGTACTTTTCTGCCCAGGATGGCTTTAAAACATAATCTTTACATTTCAACTTCCTGAGTAAGATTATAGTCATGAGCCATCTGTCCATGGCTCAATCCACATTTTTGTACAAGTGAATAAAGCTCAGTGATAAAGTGTCTTCCTCTTTAACCAAAAGCAGATAAATAACCAAAAGTGAATTTGAAATTCAGTTGAATCTCAGGCTATATTTTTAACAACTGGGTTGTAAGTTATTTGATCTTTGCACAATTTTGTTAGTAGATACAGTACAAATGTCATGAATTTTCTATTTCAAATGACCATGTGTTCGCACCACCTCACTCGTACTTCCAGTCTGGGTCGGTCCGATTGGCTCTGAGGTAATTACTCTCTCCAGATGCTGTTTTACCATCATGGACTGCAGCCCATACCAGAGGTTAGACTTTTCCAATTCTCATAGCAAAGCATGACATTAAGGGATTAAGATGGAACCTTGCTAGGTTTGAGAACTATGTTATAAAATTGTGCATGTGTGCGCGCATGTGCACTGGTCTTGGGCCTTGAACTAAGGGTCTGAAGTGAATCTGAGATATTTGATTAAGGTAGAGCTCTACTACTGGAGCCACAGCTCAACATATGGCATTTTTGTGGTTAATTGGGACTAAAATTCTCCCAGATTTTCCTGTCTGGACTGGCTTTGAACACGATCCTCAGATCTCAGACTTTTCAGTAGCTAGGATTTACAGGTGTGAACTATGGGCGCCTCTGTATTTGCTTGATTGCCATCCAGAGAGAACTGTGCTTGGTAAGTATTCTGGAGTAAAAAGATTTGAACTCTTCAAATGAGCAGTGGTGAAAATACTCAAGTTCTAGCCTGGCATTGGTGGATCAGGCCTCGAATTCTACCAATTCAGAAATGTGAAATCTGAGAATTGCAGTTTGAAATCAGTGTGTGGAGGACAGAGTCCTTGAGACTCTTTATCTCCAACGAACTACCACAAACCTGGAAAGTGGCACTGTAACTAAGTGGTAGAGCACCAACCTTGAACAAAAACGCTCAGGGACAGTACTTAGGCCATGAGTTCAAGTCCAATGAGCACAAAAACAAAACAAATCAAGAAAAAAAACCTGGGTTCTTCAGTAAGAGTTTATCATTATAAATATCACTTTCCCATTATATTAAGCTCTGTCATAGGTACATGAATTTTAGGGTATTAAGAAACTTAGCTAAAAATATAGGCAGCCTTGTGTGCGTGTGTGTGTGTGTGTGTGTGTGTGTGTGTGTGTGTGTGTGTGTGTGTGTGTGTTTGCCAGTCCTGAGGCTTGAACCTGGGTCCTTAATCTCTTGATTGGATTTTTTCCATTAAGGCTGGTACTCTGCCACTTGGTCCACAGCTCTACTCCCAGACCTTTTTAATTCTTATTTGGGGATAACAGTTTTACACACTTTTCGGCCTGTGGAGGCCGATTCTGGAATATGATTATTTGAATCCTGCTATAAAATATGTGTGTGCAGATAGCTCTACCATAAGGCTGACTTACATTTCTTCAGGTGTATATGTAGGATTAATAGGCATTGTGCTTAGGCAGACATGAAACTTCAACATAGATTTGATTTGCATTTCCTTGATTATTAAAGATGTTGAATATTTTCATGTATTCCTTAGACACCTATATCTGTTTTGGGGAATGATCTAGTGAATTCACTTGCTTATTTATTGATAAGATTGTTCTTAGGTTGTTTCATTTTTTTGAGTCTATACATCTAAATATTAGGATTTCTTCTGTTACGCAAAAGGCAGGAGTTTAGGCTTATTTTACTTAATCTTAGCAAAAGATGACTTGTGAGCTTCAAATTATTTAATAGATGATTGATTAAAAATGATCAGAAGGATGTGGCTCACACAGGAGAGTGCCTGCCAACAAGTACAAGTTCTGAACTCAGACTTCAGTGTCTATAAAAAAAGAGATATATTTAATTATTTTAAAACAATAAAATTTAATTAGTTATATACTCTCAAAATATGTAATTTTAAATATTTCACTATTATTCATGGTAAAACTATTGCAAATTTTAGCACAAGCTAACAATTTTAGTTTCTATTTTTTCCTTGGTAATCATTCAAGCCAACAAAACTGATAAAATACAGCTTTGGCCAGGGGCTGGTGGCTCATGTCTGTATTTCTAGCTACTCAGGAGGCTGACATCTGAGGATTGCAGTTCAAAGTCAGCCTGAGCAGCAAACTCTGTGAGTCTCATCTCTAAATTACCACCAGAAAAATAGAAGTAGTGCTGTGGCTCAAGCGGTAGAGTGCTTTCCTTGAGCTGAATAGCTGAGGGACTGCCCCCAGGCCCCAAGATCAAGCCCCATGACCAACCAAAAACAAAACAAAACAAAACAAAAATCCAACTTTATATAAAGAGGAAGATCAAGCCCCATGACCAACCAAAAACAAAACAAAAAAAAAAACCAAAAATCCAACTTTATATAAAGAGGAAGAATCTCCAAGTCTTTATTCAAGATTTTTAATGCTTGTGGCAAATGATTTATCCGGTAGAAAGTGGAGAGCTTATATCTGTCATTGTAATAAACTTGTTACTATGTGGTTGATTTTCTCCCATTTATAATTTCATTCATCTAAACTTGTTGAAGATGAAAAATCCATCAAGGACATGACATACTCTTTGGCAAAACTTGTAAGTTGAAATGACTATTTTTTTTTCAAGTTTGGCAAAGAAATTGTGGTTTTCCTTCCCTCTCCAGGATTTGAACAATGAAAAAAATTTTTCCCAAAAGTGAGGAAGACAGCTCATATTCAAATAATTAGAAGATAATGAAAAGAATGTTTAAGACACATAATGTATTTAATTTTGAACCTTCTTCTCAAGAAACTTTCAAGAAACTTAGCAAAAATTGGTTATAGATATTTATATCAAAGAGCTCACTGCAGGTGCCTCATACCTAAATTTGTTACTCAGAAGGATGAGATCTGGGATTGAGAGTGGAGCCAGCATGGAAAAGCAATAATTGCATGGATGATGTCCCCTGCTGTTAGATCATATGTGCCTTCCTCCCATCCTCAATATGAAGCTGTCTCCCCACATTACCATCCTTCTGAAATATTGACATTATCATTGTCATTTCTGGTTTTCTCCTTCAGCATGAAAGGTTCATGGAGCAGGCCACTTGCAGCTGTATTCACATCTGTTTCTCCAGTTGCCTACAACATTGCCTGGTACTTAGTGCTTAGTAGCCTTGTGTAGATGAAACTGCCCTGCTCATGTAATCTCAGAATTCAGTCAGGAAAGCTCATCGAGCTGTGATCTTGTGGTTAACAGTTAATTCTTCTAATTATTTTTTTCTTCTTTGTGTATCTAAAGTCCACGTAAGGGTGAGATCAGTGGCTGACACCTATCTGTTGTAATGGCAAAGTTGACAGTGATATCATAGAAGTTTATTGTGAAGCTGCATGAAGACTCATCTACCAAAGCACTGCAAATCGTAGCCTCCCACATTCAGGAATAGATTTAACAGCTCTGCAATCAAACCATCATTCGCTCTCTGCTAGATTCAGACAGTGTTTCCCTTTCCTATTTAAAATAAAGAAAAATTCAAGACATGATTTTTTATGTCATTGAATTATGGAAATGTCCTTCCAAACAAAAAAATAAGAATGCCATTAGTGGAATGTAAATACAAGGCAAGGAATAAAACAAGCATAAAATTTCCTAGGGAAAACATCAAAAGTTGCATCTGCTACAAAAGTTGGTCCTTAAAACTAGGACTGGACTCTGACACGAGTAATCCTAATATAATATAAGGTAATGAAAGTTTTATTTCTGTGCCAGTCCAGGGGTTTGAACCTGCACTCAGAGCTCTGAGTTCTCTTGCTCAAGGCCAACAATTTACTGCTTGAGTCATAGCTCCATTTCTTGTATATTTGATAGTATAGTGGTAATAAGAATTTCCCAGACTTTTCTGCCTGTGCTGGTTTCAAACTGTGATCCTCGATGTCAGCCTCCTGAGGAGGATTACAGGCATGAGCCACCAGTACCAAGCTAAAAGTTACTTTTGTGAGATATAAAAATAAGATATATAAAGCAACATAAACAAACGAAACATTAGAACAACAAAACTGAAAAAAGTTATATAAAAGATATATAAAGACAAACACGAAGGCCCCGAGTTCAATCTTCAGGAACAGCACAAAAAAAAAAATAAAGAAGTGTAGAAGAAGAGAAGAAATACTCAGTGACAGGGTTTTAAATTAATCAGTCACAAAAGTTTGGCAAAGTAGCAGGGTATAAAATTAACCCTCAAAAATCAATGGCTTTTCTGTATGCCAACAATGAGAAAAGTGTGGCTGAAATTAGGAAAGCAACTCCATTTGTAATAGCTCCACAAAAAATAAAATACTTAGGGATTAACTTAACCAAAGAAGTGAAGGACCTCTATAATGAAAAATTTAAAATCTTGAAAAAGGAAATCAAACAGAACGTAGAAAATGGCAAAACCTCCCATGCTCCTGGACTGGAAAGATTAACAACGTGAAAATGGCAATACTTCCCAAGGCTATATACAAATTCAATGTGATACCTATCAAAATTCCAACGTCATTTTTCAAGGAAATAGAAGAGGCAATCCAAAAATTCATATGGAACAATAAAAGACCCCGAATAGCAAAAATGCTCCTCACCGGAAAGAATACTGCTGGAGGAATATCAATACCAAATTTCAAACTCTACTATTAAAGCCATAGTAATCAAAACAGCTTGGTACTGGCATAAGAACAGACCTCAGGACCAATGGAATAGATTTGAAAACCCAGAAATGAACCGGCAGACCTATAGCCAACTAATCTTCGATAAGGGAGCTAAAATAATAGAATGGAAGAAAGACAGCCTCTTCTGTAAATGGTGCTGGCAAAATTGTTTAACTACTTGTAGAAAACTAAAGCTAGATCCTTATATATCACCCTGCACCAGAATCAACTCCAAATGGATCAAAGACCTCGGAGTCAAACAGACACTCTGAAAACATTACAGGATGGAATAGAAGAGACCTTAGATCTCCTTGGCTCAGGCCGAAATTTTCTGAAAAGAGACCCGGAAACACAACAAATCAAAGAAAGGTTAGACAAATGGGATTGCATGAATTTGCAGAACTTCTGCATGACAAAGGACATAGCTAGCAAAAATAGTAGAAAGCTTACGGATTAGAAGATCTTCACTAGCCGTACAACGGACGAGGGTCTCATATCTAAAATATACTTGGAACTCAAAAAATTAAATCCCCGAACAACAAATCCTCAAAGAAACAACTGCCCAATAAATAAGTGGGCTAATGACTTGAATAGAAACTTCTCTGAAGAAGAAAGAAGGATGGCCAATAGACACATGAAGAAATGCTCAACCTCCCTAGCCATAAAAGAAATGCAAATCAAAACAACATTGAGAAACCACTTCACCCCAGTTAGAATGGCTATCATCAAGAACTCTAACAACAACAGATGCTGGAGGGGATGTGGACAGAAGAGAACCTTACTTCATTGTTGGTGGGAGTGTAAACTTGTTCAAACACTTTGGAAAGCAGTATGGAGGTTCCTGAAAAGACTTCAGTTAGAGCTCCCCTATGACCCAGCAATCCCACTTTTGGGCATTTACCCAAATGTTTACAAACAAGACCACACTAAAGCTACCAGCACGACTATGTTTATTCCAGCATTATTTACCATAGCTAAGATATGGAACCAGCCCAGATGCCCCTCAGTGTATGAATGGATCAAGAAAATGTGGTATGTATACACAATGGAATTCTATGCCTCCATCAGAAAGAATGACATTGCTACATTTGTTACGAAATGGAAAGACTTGGAAAAAATTATATTAAGTGAAGTAAGCCAAGCCCAAAGAAACATAAGTCCCATGGTTTCCCTTATTTGAAATATCTAGTATATGTATGAGTCAAGCAGAAAAGGTCAGATAATGTGATGTTAGGAAAATTAACCCTTAGATATGTATTTAATGTTTTTTTTCTTTCATGCATTTGTTTCTAACGTATTTATAAGATTATTTCTTTGTTGCTTTGTCCCTCCCCCACAGTATAACTCGTGCCTTCACTATATTTGATGTCGGTATTATTTGTGGAGGAGATGGGGAAAAACAAGTCCTTTAAGGATACAGGTGGACCCGCTGCAACTATGAGAAGTACAGGTTGTCATGTCGAAAATGAACTTTACAACTTCGGTGCGGGGAGTGAGGGTGGATTGGTTGGGGTGGCTGGGGGAGGCTGGGAAGGGATGTGAAGGGTAAACAATGGAGGAGGCTGCAATGCTTGCTATCTTGCCCATGTAATTGTAACCCCTCTGTACAGTATGTTCACAAAAATTAAAATTAAAATTAAAAAAATAAATTAATTAATCAATCATTGGTGGCTTACACATGTTGTATTAACTACATAGGAGGATAGAGTCAGAAAATAATATGTAAAGGTAAGCCCAAACAGGAAATTCCATTGGCCATTTTTCTGTGTGTGCTAGTCATGGGGGTTGAATTTGTTCTACTTTACTCTAGGTTGGAGTTTTATCAATCTCATTAGTGGAATCACTACCAGCTAATTGGAGATAAAGAGTATCATGGAATTTCCTTTGCAGGCTGGCTTCAAACTTTGATCCTCAGATATCAGCTCCCTGAATCATTCTGTAATTTCCATTAGACTGTTATCTCCAATGAACCCCGCAAAAGAAGAAAAAAAAAAAAAAACAGCTGGAGCTTGACGTGTGGCTCCAATGGCAGAAATGTGCAATGATTTGGGGACATTACCGACACCTTTAGATCAATCTCCAGGAACAGTATACACAAGAATAAAATAAATAAATGAAAAGAAAGGTGGAAGAAGAAAAGAGAGAGCCAATTTCAGAGGTTAAAATGAGCAAAACTGAAATAGGTTACACTTGTTCTTGTAGTTACTCAAGGGTCTCACATCTGAGGATCAGTGTTCAAGGCCAGCCAAGACAGGGGAGTCCATGGACTCAACTCTAATTAGGCAAATATGGTTTAAAAACAAAGCCCCGAATTGAGCTGTGACTCACATATTAGAGGTCTAGCATTAAAAATATAGTGGGACTGAACTGGGAAGCTGACTCAGTGGTCCAGTGCTTGCCTTGCATTCATGATGCCCTGGGTTCAATTCCTCAGCAACACATAAGCAGAAAAAGCCAGAAGTGGCACTGTAGCACAAATGGTAGGGCTCTAGCCTCAAGCTGAAGAGCTGAAGGACAGGACCCAGGACCAGAGTTCAGGCCCCATGATGGGCAAAAAAAAAAAAAATAGAGATACAGGTGGACCCATTGCAACAATGAGATGTACAAGATGTTATGTTGAAAAACAAATTTACAACTTTGGCTCACGAGGGTGGTTGTCAGGGCGATGGGGGGTTGGTGGGAAGATGGCTAGGGATGGGAAGGGGAAACAAAGGAGGAGGTAACAATGCTTGATAAGAAATGTACTCATTACTTGCTCATGTAATTGTGAACCCTTTGTATGGCATTTTCACAGTAAAAAGAAAAATAAATAAATAAAAAAGATAGACGAGAAAAAAAATTACTGGGACAATACATAGGCTCTGAATTATAGTCCCAAGCCCAGCATACATGTGGAAATAAAAAAGATCGAAATTAAAATATGTGTTGGAAAATCCAACTAAATTTTCAAAATGAGCATGAGTTTTTGTTTCATGTGTGTAATCCTAGATACAAAGATAGATAAAAATCTGAGGGTTATGGTGTCTCATCATCAAATCACCAGCAAAACAAACAAACAAGAAAACAGAAGTGAAGCTGTGATTGGAGGTGTAAAGCACCAGTCTTGAGTGAGAAAGCTGTGAAACAGTGCCCTGGCGCAGAGATCCAGCCTCAGGATCACAAAAATAGTCATAAGAAGAGAATCTGGTGCTGGTGACTCATTCCTGTAATTCTAAAACATCAGGAGGCAGAAATATGGGAATCCAGTATAAAGGCCAATCCAAGCAGGATAGTCCAGAAGGCAGTTGTTTGTGGGCCATCCTGGGGCTAGTACTGTACTACTCCCAGGTTTCTGGCTGTTAATTGGAGGTAAGGATCTTAGACTTTCCTTCTCAACATGGCTTTGAACCATGAAGGTCAGACCACAGCTTCCTGAAACTGTCCAGGGATTGCATGAGTTCCTGCTCCAGGAGCAGCACAACCAAAACAATGAAATTAATAAATGTAAAGAAGGGTAGAAGAAGAGAAGAACCAATAACCGAGGCTTCAATGAGACAAACAGCCAATCACTGATGGCTCATAACTCTAATTCTAGTTACAAAGGAAGCTAAAATCTGAGGATAATATTTAAAGGCCAGACCACGTAGGAAAGTTCATAAGACATGTGTGTGTGTGTGTGTGTGTGTGTGTGTGTGTGTGTGTGTGTGTGTGTCTGTGTGTGAGACCTGTTGCTTGAACTTGTACTGTTTTGCTTAAGGCTCTACTAATCTCAGCTTTTCAGTGGTTATAATTGGAGGTATCATGAACTTTCCTGCCCATGCTGGTACAAAGTTTGATCCTCAGATTGCTTCCTCATGAATCAGGTCTGGCTCTACATGATAATCATTTCTAGTTAATCATCAAAACAGAAAGAAAACAGGAATTGAGCTGTAGTTCTCCTGGCAAAACTGGGAAAATATTTCCGGGACAGCACCCAGACCCTGAGTTCAAGCCACAGGACAAACACAGAAGAAATAAAAGGAGAACAGAAGTACAAAAGGAAGAGTCAGTGAGAGTAGTTGAAATGAATCAAACATTTGTTGTTCACACATGTTATACGAGTTAGTCAGGAGGATGAAATCTAAGGATCACGGTTCATGACCAGCTCAGGCAGGAAAGTCTATGAGACACATATATCTAATTTGCGCCAAAAATAAGTTACAAGCTGTGCTTTGGTTCATGCGGTTGAGTGGTAGTCTTAAACAGAAAGCTTGGGACAGCACCTAAGTCCTAAGTTGAAATCCTAGACACACATTTCAAAAACAAAAACAGAAAACAAAACCAGAAACAAAAAAGCAGAAATAAAAATGATGGGTAAAGAGAAACATAAAGTTTCAAAATGACCATGGGTTTTGGTTCATGTTTATTCCTAGTTATTCACTTTCAAAAAGACACTTAAAAAAGAAAGAAAAAAGACCACAAATTATAAAATATGGGAGAAAGCGAAAATTATAATTTCAAAATGAGCCATGGGTTTTTGGTTTATGTGTGTATTCCTAGCTACTAAGAATGTTGAAATTTAGGATGATAGCTGAAAGCCAGCCTGGGCAGGGCAGTGACTGAAATTTTTATCTCTAAGTACCCAGTAAAAGCTGGAAATGAAGGTGTGATAGTAGTTGTAAAGTACTGAAATTCCATGAAAAACCTGGGAAACAATTCCCAATTCAGCCCTAAGTCGACCAAAAACAAAACTGAAAGAAGAAAAGAAATTACCATTTGAAATTTAAGCCTGGGACTGGTGGTTCTTGCTTATTATTTTAGCTATTCAGGAGGCTGAAATCTGAAGTTACCAGTTAAAAGCCAGTCCAAAGAGGAAAGTCTATGGGGCTTTTTATATGTGTGTGCCAACCTTGTGCTTGAATTCATGTAGGAGCACTACCACTTCCAAAGTCTTGGTATTTAGTTGATGAAAATAGTCTCATGGACTTTCCTACCAAGGATGACTTCAACTACAATCCTCAGATTTCAGCCTCCTATGTCTTGCTGGGGTTTACATGAGACTCTTATCTCCAATTAACCACCAAAAGGAAGAAAAATAAAACCTGGTGTTTGAACTGTAGCTCCAATGGCAGAAATGAGAAAATATATTCTGGGACAGCATCCAGACCTTGATATACACCAACACACACACAAAGTATAAAATAAATAAATGTAGAGAAGGTAGGATAAGAAAAAGACAATTTCAGAGATTAAAATGAGCTAAGCGTAGGTGGCACACACCTCTGATGGTAGCCACTTGGGAGATTAAAATCTGAGGATCACATTTGAAAGCCAGCCCTGGTAGAATTCATGGACTCAAATCTAAGTAGCTACTTAAAACAAAACAAAAAGTAATAGCCACAAGTTATGTGGTGGTTCGTGTCTTAGTGTTCTAATCTTGAATAAAATCTTCTGGGCCAGCACTTGATTTTTAGACCCAGGACCAGTATACAAAAGGAAATAAAAATACAAATAAAAAGGTATAAGAATGGCGAAGAATGTGGCTTAGTAACAGAGTGCTTGCCTACCATGTTTGAATCCCTGGGTTTGTTTCCTCAGTACCTCATAAATAAAAAAGAATGAAAGTGGCACTCTGGAGCAAGTAGTAGAGTTCTCACCTTGAGTAACAGAAGTTCAGGGACAGTGCTCAAGCTCTGAATTCAAGCCTCAGCATTATTAAAAAGAATAAAAATGTTGTGAGAAAATCCAGTTAAAGTTTCAAAATGAACAATGCATGAAATTTTGGTCAATATGTGTAATCCTAGTGAGTCAGAAGGCTGAAATCTGAAGGTTGTTGTTCATAGCCAGCCTGGACAGGGAAGTGCATAAGTCTGCAACTAACCAGCAAAAAACGCCAGAAATAAAACTGTGGTTGTAGTTGTAAAGCAACAGCCTTGAATGAAAAGCCAATTGAAACCATGCCCTGGCTCAGAGATCCAGCCTCAGCATCACAATAAGAAAATTAAATGGTTGGAAGTAGAGAACCCAGGACTCTTGGTTCATGTCTGTTATTCTAGAAATGCAGTAGGCTGAAATATAAGATCTTATGTAAAGGCACACCCAATCAAGAAATTCCAGGAGACTGTTTTGTGTGTGGTGGCCACACTGGTGATAGGTTTTTGTTGATTGATTGGAGATAAGAATTTCATGGATTTTCCTGTCCAGGCTGCTTTCAAACCATGATGGCCAAATTTCAGCCTCCTGAGTCAGGCCAATACTTGCATGAGTTCGAGTTCCAGGCCCAACACAAACAAAAAGAATGAAATAAATGAAAAGAAGGGTGGAAGAAGACAAGAAAGACCAAGTAACAGAAGTTTCATTGGGGACTCATATTTGTAATTCTAGCTACTTAGGCTAAAATTTGAGGATACTGTTTAAAGCTCAGCTCAAGTATAGGTGTTCATAAGATGTGTGTGTGTGTGTGTGTGTGTGTGTGTGTGTGTGTGTGTGTGTGTGTGTGTGGTGTGTGTGTGTGTGTGTGTGTGTGTGTTTGGCAGTCCTGGTGCTTGAACTTGCAATATTTTGCTCAATAATCTACAACTCCAGATTTTAGTGGTTCATTGGAGAAAAGAGTGTCATGGACTCTCCTCAATTTTCAGCCTCCTGAATCTGGCTTAGCTATACATGATTCTTTTCTCTCCAATTAACCTCTCCACAAAAGCCAAATGTTGTGGTTGGTCCCATGTATGCCCTGAGACAACATCTGAGCTTCAATTTCCACTCCCAGGAAAAGTAAAAAAGAAAAAAAAGAAAAAAAGGTGGAAGCAAGCACATATTAATGTTTTAAAGTGACCCAAATGTTGATGGTTATATGTGTGATCCTTTTTACACAAGAGGCTGACAATTGCAGAGTCAAGTCAGTCTAGGAAGGAACATGCTTGAGATTCTTATCCCCAGCTACACAGCACAAAGCCTTGAGCTGTGGCTGAGGTGGTAAAGCACCAATCTTGAATGTAAAAGCTAAGATATAGGCCCCAGAGACAGAGGTCAAGCCACAGGACCCATAAAATTTTCAAAGGAGAGAGGATGAACATAGGCTGAAATCTGAGAATCATTGTTCAAAGCTACCCCATGCAAGAAAGTCCATGAGGCTTTCTCTGTGTATGCATCTGTGTGCTATGTTTGGCTTGAAATTATGCTGTTTTGTTCAAGGATAGAGCTTTACCACTCCCAGTTTTTCAGTGATTAACTGGAGTTAAGAGTCTCATGGGATTTCCTGCCTTGGTTGGCTTTAAACCGTGATCCTCAGATTTCAGCCAACTGATTCATGCTGGGCTTTGCATAAGACTCATCTCCTATTAACTACCAAGAGTTAAAAAAAAAACCCTGGAGTTGAGGTGTGGCCCAAGATGCAAACTGGGCAGTCACATTCTAGTACAGCACCCAGGGTTTTAGTTCAAGCACAAACACAAAACAAATATTGCCACAAGCTATACTTTGGCTTATGTGCAAAGCCACTACTCTTGAAGAAAAAGCTCTGGCATTGCATCCGGGCCCTGAAATATAGCCCCAGGACAAAAACATATACAAAAGTAAAAAAAAAAAAAAAAAAAAAAACAAGGAAAATTTTAACAAGATAAAGTGGAAAAAATATTAATATTTTAAAATGACCAATGGGTTTGTGGTTCATGTGTGTAATTGGAGCATCTCAGGAAGCTGAAATCTGAGGATCACGGTTTGAAGCCAGACTATCCAGAAAAGTACATTAGAAACTAATGTCAAATAAACAAAAAAAGCTAGAAGTGAAGCTGTGGTTGAATTTGTAAAACATCGTCCTTGAGTCAAAAAGCTAAGAAACAGAAGGGCACTGCTGCCTCTACACTGTAATCTCAGGAGGCTGAGATATGAAGACCATGGTTCAAATCCAGCCTGGTCAGGAAAGTTCATGAGACTGTTGTACTCCAATTAACCACCAGATAACCTGAAGTGGCTCTGTAGGTCAACTGGTAGAGCATTTGCCTTAAGTTGAAGACCACAAAGACAGCACCCATTCCGAGTGTTCAATCCCTACCCCCATTCAAAACAACTAAGGAACAGCAATGTGGCCCAAAGAACAGGTCTACTGGACAAAATAAAATGTACTGAGGTTGAAGGCAAGAAAAAGCTGGTTAAAAATATTAAAATAAGATGGGCACCAGTGGCTCATGCCTGTAATCCTAGCTACTCAGGAGGCTGAGATCTGAGGATCACAATTCCAAGCCAGCCCAGACAGGAAATTCTGTGAAACTCTTATCTCCAATAAAGCACCAGAAAAGTGAAAGTGGTTCTATGGCTCAAGTGGTAGACTGTTTGCCTTGAGCTGAAGAGCACAGAGACAGCACCTAACCCAGAATTTAAGCCCCATGAATGACCAAAAAAAAATTAAAATGTCTGCGGTTGATTGTTCATGCCTTTAAATCCTAGCTTCCCAGGAGGCTGAAATCTAAGGGTTGTAGTTCAAATCCAACCCAAGCAAGAAAGTCCATGAGACTTGTTAATGTAATTACAATACTAGGGCTTGAACTTGCCCTGTTTTACACAAGGCTAGATACCGTTCTACTACCCGCAGCTTTTTGGTGATTAATTGGAGATAAGAATCTCAGACTTTGCTGCTCAGACTGGCTTCAAATCAAGATCAGATTTCAGCCTCCTTAGTTGTGCTGGGATTTGCATGAGACTTTTCAAAAGAATGAAGCTGGAAGTTTATCTGTGGCTCAATTGGCAGAACTAAGAAAAATCTCTGAGACAGTGGCTAGTCCTTACATGCAGAAAAAAAAACATAAAAATTTTCTTTTTCTTAATTTTTATTTTTTAGTGTGAACATACTATACAGAGTGGTTACAATTACTTGGGCAAGATAATGAGTACATTTCTTATCAAGCATTGTAGTCTCCTCCTTTGTTTCCGCTTCCTATCCCTTCCCATCCTCTCCCACTCCCCCACCCAATCCTCCCTGCTACTCCCGTTCCCCCGCACCAAAGTTGTAAAGTTCTTTTTTCGATGTAATGACTTGTACATCTCATTGTTGCAATGGGTCCACCTGTATCCCTATTTAAGCGATTTGTTTTTCCCCTTCCCCTCCACAAATTATACCAACATCAAATACAGTGAAAGCAGGAGTTATACTGTGGGGGAGGGACATACAAAGCAACAAAGAAATAATCTTATAAATGTGTTAGAAACAATCGCATGAAAAAAAAAATTTGAATACATATCTTCGGGTTCATTTCCCTAACATTTTCAAAAGTAAATAATAGTAGTTGTATAATATAGAAAATAATCAAAAACCATGTTTAATATGATACAAAGGAAAACTATGTTTCTTTTTAAATGTAGCAAATGAGAACATAGTATAAAGTTTCAAAATGACATGCTGAGAGTAAGGGAAAAAGGAAAAATTTAAAAATTCATGTAAATATTAAATACAAGCTGACATGACCAAAATATATTGTGATCAGAAACTTATCTCTCAGTTATCTATCACTTGCAATTACTTACAAATAATTGTCCCTGCAGTTTCAGCAGTAACCATGGAAATTTAGACATGACCTCTCTATGCAGCCTAGACTGTGTAAGGGTCTTCCTGTTTTAGCCTCTTGAATTAGATCTGCAGGCATTGCCCTCATTTTAATATATGAGGTTTCCTTTAAAATTTAAAATTAATATTAAAATAATGGATTGTCTGTAAAGCATGACTAAACATCAGAGATCCACCAGAGATCCTCTGAGGGATACAATCAAAATATTAGAAAAGCACCTACCACTCAAGGTAGGTAACAGAAAGATGATTTAGCATTTTTTGGATGTGCTGGGGATGAATGCAGGGCCTCATGCTTGTTAGGCAAGTATAAAATTCAGTGACATTAGTTATATGCACACCATTACCTCTATTTGTGAACTATCTTGTTGATACTGATGGAATCCACACAATCATTGAGTAATAATCACCCCAATGACCTGCCCCAGAAATTTTAATCTTCCATTTTCTCTTATAAAATGGTTTGGTAAATGTTTCACATAAATAGTAGATTATTTTTTGTGTCCATCCGTGACAGATATATATTAAATGCAGCATTTTTGTGGATGGCATAATCCATTAATGCTTACCTCATATTTTGTAAACCTGTATATCTGATAGACACTCCAGGTAATTCCAGCTTCTGACTAATGTGAACTTTGCTGTTATTATTGGCATATGAGCTATTAGTTTTTTCTTTTCAGTTCTTTGGATTATGCAATGAGCAATGGAATTGCTGGGTAATGTGGTAATGCTATGTTATGTTTGAAGAATGGGTCATATTGTACCATAATTGCTATATCACTTTTCATCATCACAGAAATGTACAAATGGTCAATAAAATGTATTTCAAATGTATTTCAAATGTATTTCAAACCTTCCACAGATGTGCCCTAAAAAATCATTTTTTTTTACTTTTTACTTGCTTTTATTTAGGCCATGCAGGCCTGGACCTATGTAGCATTGTCTAGAGCTGAAGTGAGAACAATACCAAATGCCACTGACCTAGCCTCCAAAAACATTTAATCTAGTAGCCATTTTTCCTAGAGATAAAATTTAGTGATTATATGCATTTTTACTCTTCTAAAATAAGGTTTTGAATTTTAAAATTACTTATATATATGTAACACCTCTGTGTACCTTCTTTTTATTAAGAAGAAAAATTATATTTACAAGAAATATAAAAGGACAAAAAAGCTTCTCAGCAGGAAAATACATTACAATCACAGTCTGATTCTGACCCAAGCACATACAATACAACACAAAAAATAATACAATAAGAGCTCATCTAAAGTAAAATGAAGAGTAAGGCCAGGCGCAGAGGTCAAGTGGTAGAGCACTAGGTTGCCCAGCACCAGCCTCTGAATCAAAACCGCAGTACTGCCAAGGGATAAAATATAGTATTAAAGTTAAGGAAACATGCAGATAAAATATGATTGACAACAAAGAAGGACACACCTGTAATCAAAACACTTGGGAGATTAAGCAGTAGAATTATGAAATGAAGATCACACTTGGCTACATAATGAGACTACATCTTAAATAACATAGAATAAAATAAATCAAACAAAAATTTTAATGACTAGGGTGTAGTTGAAGTGTAATTAAAGTAGTTTTTGTATGCACAAAAATTACATGCTTTGATAACTACAACTTTCAGTTTACACTGCAGTACAAGGTGCTCAGTGGCTGGAATCCCTCCTGAGGAAATCTATGGCAGTTGATGCACTTGTATTCTTGGCTGGACTGAGGGTTTTGCTAGGCAAACAGTGTTTTGATCTCAATTCGTGGATCCCACATACAACTCTTTTTTTTAATACACCACCTACAAATCTCTCCCATCTCAATAACAGGGCCTTCTGGCTTTCAAGTGAATTTATCTTTGATATCTCTTAGGGTTCTCCTCCCCTTTGTCTGGAACTGTTCTGTTCCTGGGTCCACATTCAGCAGCTTATTCTGAGAAGAGTTGTAACTATTTGCTAGCCATCTCTATCCACTGCCATCTCCACCCCAAATTATTCTTTGGTATCAGTATGAGTCAGGTCAGAGGATAGAGCCAGCCTGGGCTGGCTTTGAACCATGATCCTCAGACCTCAGCCACTTGAATAGCTAGGATCACAGGAGTGAGACACTGGCACCCGGCCATCATTTCTTTCTTCCAGGAAAATTTAGGGGGGTGGAATAGCACAGCAGCACATATATTTGATAGCAACTGCCCCAGGGTGAACCAGATGCTCAGATAAAACCACTGACTTTGATATTGCCTTTGGTATCCAACAGGATATTGTTGGAATTAAGGTATCTGTGTGTGATTCTGTTCGGGTATGGGTAGTGAACAGCACTTACAATTTGTGTGAAGAGCCTCTTGGTTTCATCCTCATATAGGCGGCAGGATTTTGAGATCCACCCCAGAAGGTATCCCCTATTGGCCAGTTCCATTGATGAGATACATATACTCTTCCTTCTCCATCACCTGGTAAAACCTGATGGTGTGTTTGTGCCATACCTTCTTAAAAATGTCCACTTCATTCTTTAATTGATGACTGGAGGACTCTTGCTGTTATGCCATGGTTGCAGGACCTCCCCCCCCCCCCCCCGCCCCGCAAGAAGACCACTGAGAGTCAGACTCTACAACTGTTTTATTTAAATGGGCTGCAGCTTGGGCCTCATCCTACACTCTGACACAGCGGAGCCTAGGAGGAGAGCCCCGAGCTAAGGATTTGCAGGTCTTATAAAGGCACACAATCAACCAAGTGTTTGGATTACCACCACATGTTGCTTTGCAACAAGTGGTCACTGTCTCAAACTTTAGCCTTTCAATCCCACCCCCCGCGCTTGATTTATGGTCCTGAGCCACAATCTTGTGGCTCTGGCCCCAAACTAAACTTTAACAGCTCTTGATCTTGAACGAGTATACCAATAACAATCAGTCCATTTATCTTTTCTTGCGTATGCGGAGTGGTTGGGTCGGATGCTTGGAGACTTCCCATGTTTCCTGATGGTCATCCAGGGCAAAGGGGTCAGCTGGTCTGGCATGGGAGCAGTGGATCTAAGCAGCAACGCCGTCCACTTTAAGGGCAGTGGGTGTAGCCAGTAGCACCATGTAAGGTCCCTTCAATCGTGTTTCCGGAGATCGCAAGTTGTGCCTTCGAACAAACACCCAGTCCCTTGGTTTAAACAAATGTGGGATAGGAATAGAAGCAGAATCATATAATTCTCTAAGCTGGGGCCACATACTCTTATGCACCAGCTTTAAATAGTCAAGCTTACACAGAAATTCAGTATCATCCAAATCAGCAAGCAATTAAAGACAAGCCGATAGGGTGAATTTCTTATTCTAAACAAAGCAAAAGGAAGGAGCGATACCCCGTCTACACCAGTCTCCAAGGCCAATTTAGTTAAGGTCTCTTATAGAGTCTGATTCATACCTGCCCTGAACTCTGGGGTCTATAAGCACAGTGCAATATCCAATCCATCCCCAATGTCGGAGCTATTTGCTGACTTACTTTTGAGACAAAGGCCAGTCCATTGTCTGACCTATTGTGGGATGGGAAGCCATACCTGGGTAGAATTTCTTCCAGGATCTTCTTAGCCACGACATTTGTGGTCTCATGCTTTCTTGGGTAGGCTTCAACCCATACTGAAAAGGTTTCTACAAAAACTAGCAAATTTTTATATCCAAATTTTCCAGTTTTAATTTCTGTGAAGTCTATTTCCCAATACACACCTGGCCTATCTCCATGGAGGCAAGCTCCTTTAGTAACCGGCTGATTGGGGGCATTGGTGAGCTGACAGGCTTTACAATTTTTCACAATGTCCTCAAGAGTTGATTCCCTTGCCTAATTTTTACTTCTGAGTGTCAGAGCAAGTCCTGCATTCTTCAGGTTCCCATGTGAGAGACCCGATGGATTCTCTTAAGAATCCCCTTGCCCAATCTTTGTGGCAAGGTAAGTTTTCCCTCACCAGTTTTCCACTAGTCTTTTTTTCCTTCTCTGCCAGGGGGTTTATAGGCCATGGGAATTTTCTTTATCCACTCCAAGTCTTCTTGGGAGTACTGAGGCTCAGGAGGCAAAGCTCGTGGCCCTGGGTCTACTAGAGTCAGTACTTATGCTCTGGCCTGGAGGGCCGCCTCCTTAGCTGCCTGATCAGCCAAGTTATTTCCTTTGGTTATTGAATCAGTTCCCTTTTGATAGCCTGGGCAGTGCATAATGGCAATATTTGCTGTTTCCCATTGGGCACAGATGAGGCTTAAATTTTCTTGTTTTTAATAGTCTTTCCCTCAGCTGTCAGCATCCCCCTCTCTTGGTAAATGGCTCCATGGACATGCAAGGTGGCAAAAGCATACCGACTGTCTGTGTAAATGTTTAGTCTCTTCCCTTTTCCCATTTGTAGGGCTTTTGTTAGTGCCACTAGCTCTGCTCTTTGTGCAGATGGTCCCTGGTGGAGTGCTTCTACCCACGCTATCACAGTATCCATGGTGACTGCTGGGCCCGTATACCTTTTTCCATCTCGAATGAAACTGCTGCCATCTGTGAACCAGGTATGCTCAGCATGCAGTAGTGGTGAGTCCATCAAATCTGGCCTCTTTTCCTTGGCCCGGTTTCTCTTTTCATGCTCCATTTTATGTTCTCTGTCCTTCCTTTCCTGTCTTTGCTCCTCTGTCTCTCTTATTGTAAACCTTTCCTACTGCGGCTACTAGATCCCTAATTATAGCCTGTCTATAGCCTGCAACTTTATGTCTGGTGCAGCTTGATTTATATAGGCAAACATAATCATCTGAGCCGACTCCTGTGTCTCAAGATCATATTGAGTATATTGACTAAAAGCTTCCAAGAGCCGCTCAAGATATGCTGCTGGACTTTCACTTACTCCCTGTCTTATATCATAAACCTTGGCCATATTAGTAGGTTGGCAAGCTGCCACCTTGAGACCTGCCAACAGAGCCTGGCGGTAGATGAGGAGATGCTCCCTACCTTCAACTGTTTTGTAGTCCCATGTTGGTTGGATCTCAGGAAAATAGGCAGAGATCAGGGCAGGATCCATGATGGGCACTCCCGTGGGGCCACAGATATGTTTCTGGGCCGCTTCTCAGATATGGTTTCTCAATTCAGTGGTAAAAAGAACTTGTAAAAGCTGACTGCAATCATCCCAAGTGGGCTGATGAGTAAAGAGAATAGTTTCAAGCAAACGAATTAAATCCTAGGGTTTCTCAGAAAAGGGGGCATTTTGGATGCACCAATTGTATAGAACATTGGTAGAAAATGGACACTATTGTGTTGCTGTTGACCATCCACATCCACAGTACCTATGGCACCTAGGGAAAAAAACAGCTGCATTAGATGGGGGGTTGATCCCACTGCGGCATTGAGTGACTGGCCCCTCAGAAACTTGAAGGGCAGGTGCCAAGTGTTCTATAGCTCCCTCCTCCTCTTGATCATTCTCAGGTTCTGCAAAAGGAACCTGGGAAGGGGAGTATGGGGGAGGAAACATTTCTTCTTCCAAGTTATCTCCCTGAAAAACCAGGGGTACACTTTCTTTTCCTCTTTCTTAGTTTCTTTTTGTAAGTCTAGGGGGCTAGATGGAGTGTTGCCCGTGGTTTCCAGTCCTGTCAGTCATACAGTCCATAAAACAATAAACAGTACAAACAAAACACATGCAAACCTGACAGTTACAAAAAAAAAGCTTACAAAGTGGAGATCTCCCAAATTGGTCCACTGACTCCTGTCATGGCGGCGTTCCATACCCATGCCCCACAGCAGAAGGAACAGACCCACAGTGGGCGAGTTGGGCTTCGGTTAGAAGGCTTTCTTGGTCAGTTCCGGCCCAACACCAAACCAATTCTCGCCCCACAATTCACACAGCGGGGTTCCAAGGATCCCTCCCCCCCCAGCCCCACACAGCAGGGTTCCAAGGACCCCTGCCTCACACGGCAGGGTTCCAAGTACCCCCGCCCCAGACGGCGGGGTTCCAAGGACCCCCCCCACTCCACATGGTGGGGTTCCAAGGACCCTTGCTCCACACAGCAGGGTTATCCCCTCCCCACAAGAGGATCTGGGACATCTCCCAGTTCCTCCAGTGTTGTTGTGCAAGCGGGTCCACTTTGACAACCCTTTAGGAATTGGAGGGGCCATCCTCACAAGGGAAAATGAAAGTAAAACAGACAAACGAGAGGACAAGGCAAATTAACCAAGACAGCGCTGTTTTACCTTTGGAGTCTGAGGTCTCCGGGGTCTTTGGGGGGTATCCCGAACCAGCCCCCACTAATATGTTATGCCATGGTTGCAGGAACCCCCCCCCCCCCGCAAAAAGACCACTGAATGTCAGACTCTACAGCTGTTTTATTTAAACGGGCTGCATCTTGGGCCTCGTCCTACACTTCGGTACAGTGGAGCCTAGGAAGAGAGCCCTGAGCTAAGTATTTGCAGGTCTTATAAAGGCACACAATCAACCAGGTGTTCGGATTACCACCACGTGTTGCTTTGCTAGACAGAAACAAGCAACAAGTGGTCACTGCCTCAAACTTTAACCTTTCATCCCTTCAGGAGTATTTTAACTGCCACTTCCATGTGTGTGAGGTGTGGATAGCCAGCTTCACTTGTCCATTGGTACCATGGTCAATGAGCTCTTTCATCTGGTATTGACTGATGATCTCTTCATTCAAGGATATGGAGGATGATTCTTTGTATTCTTCCATCCTTCTGCTATGATGGCAAGTAGCAAGTCTACCTAAAATTAACTAAATAAAATAATGGAAACACAGAAAAAATAAAAAGAAATACCAAAACCAAACGACAACTCACACCCCCCCACACCATATCAGAAAAATCATGAATTTTGCTTTGAGTCAGTCCAGCATGTCACCAATCAAGAGCTCCTAGAGGTGTTAACTCACATAGGTTGGAGCACAGTGGCTTCCTATATACACTGCATGACCTCTCAAAAGGGAGATATTGCAGCCCATCACAGTGACATCATAGAAGAAATGGACCAATCAGAGTCTGGGCCAGTGAAGTCAGAGAAAAAGTGGACCAATCATAGCTTGCCAGCATTAATACTCTAGCCCATAAGCTTCAAAGACTGTTGCTAAGGACTCCATGTGGGCTTGAGGTTGCTCTGGTCATTATTATGCCATTCCTGAAACTACTAGGACAGTGGTCAAAGTCCTCTGATCTTGTAGAAGACTCCTGAATCTCATAAATTGCTTCTGTGGAGACACTGGCCAATAGCCTCCATGCTTGATGGCCACCTTATCCTATATTTGTTCCAGCAATGACATGGCAAGAAGACCTCCGTCCTACTCAAGGACAGCTCTCCTACAATTTGCTTCTGAGGTTACAAGGCCCAGGCCGTCTTTGAGCCACAATCCTCACAATTCACCTTCCTGAGTAGTTAAGGTTATATGCCTGAGCCATCATTAGGTACTTAGCTCATCTCTCTCACATTTGGGGGAAGTATATATGTATTTGTTAGAAAGGTTGGTATTAGATATGTCCTTTTAACACCTTAAATGTGTTGCCCTTGCTGTCTAATATTTAATCTAGTGTTTGATTAGAAATTTGTCGTAATATGATTGAAGATCCCTTGTGTGATGAGTTGTGTCTCTGTGCTTTGGGAGGTTTCCTGTCTTTGTTTAATTAGAATGTGTCTTAGTGTGGACCTGTGTAATTATGTTAATTGTCTTCTTTAAGCTGCTAGATTCCTGGATAGAAGGGTTCATGCTTTCAATCAAATTTGGGAAGGATTTGGTCATTATTCCTTCAAATACTATGTATTTCGTTTTTTTTATCCCTGTATGTTATACATATATACATTATACATTGTACATACAATACATATTCACATTGTATATTTGAATATACATATATATGCCTACATATTTATATTATATATACATTTATATACATATATTTTTCACATAACTTCCACTTTTGTGATTGTTTATGGTAGGAAGTCTAGATTGATCCCAGCTACTCCATCAGAGTTAGAGTTAGGAGTTTTCCTTTTTATTTCTTGGTGAAAATATGCATTTCTCAACAAGGATAACAAAACCGGTACAAATAAGAGCTAGCTTTGAGTTTTCTCTCTCTCTCTCTCTCTCTCTCTCTGTCTCTTTCTCTCTCTCTTTCTGATTTCCTGCCTCTGTTTCCAGCTCTCTGAGCACAGGACCATTGCTTACCAAGTTGTTTTATTGTGTGCTGTGATCTACTAGTGTGCGCACAGTCATGTTCTGCTTCAAAGGTCACCATGTTGCACCTGGAAGAGGAGCTGTCTACAAAGTCAGCCTGCATGGGTGTGCCTGCCTCTTTCTTGAGGTCAGAGTCCCCATAGCTACTGGGGTGGCTTTAGTAGATGCTCATGTGCCCGGACTGCTGACTGCTGAATGTGGGCGACTCAAGCACAGCCTCTTTATTTACCCAAGTCAGAAGTCTGTGTTGGATCCTGGGGGCACTGCCCTGTTGGTGACTGTGCCAGGAGGAAGGCTGTGGGTAGCAGGAGCCTCAATGTGGCCTGACATCTGGGGAAGAGAAAGAATAGGTCAACTCTAAAGGGAAAAAGAATGAAGAGAGAAAAGAAGCAGTAAAACCTTTATCAATTAAAAACATAAGAGTTTGGAAGTGGAAAGGCAGTGGAAATGTTCTAAATAACAATAAAAATTGCTAACATGGATAGAAGATGGATCACATTTTGTCATATATAATTTTGAAAAAAACATACTAGGAATGAAAATTTAAAAGTCAAAATTTAAAACACTATTTGGATTATAACTACACAGTATAGCTCAGTGGTTAAACATTGGCCTAGCATATGTGAAGCAATGGTGTGATCTCTTAAGCATTACAAAGCACACACACAAAAACCACAAGAACACACACACACACACACACACCACATACACACATTTGGAATATTGATATTATCATATTAAACAGAGGAAATTATCACAAATAGAAAATGTAGGTTAATATATGAAATAATAATATTTCTTGTCCTATTTAAAAGTTTAGTAGAAATAAAATAATCACAATAGATTCTTATAGATTAAGTAAACTGAAAATTAAGCAATAGAAGACATGAGAACCTTTTCAAATAAGTTTTAAATAATAAACATTTTGACACATGTATCCTTTCATTTTGACAAAAAATTGATGCTAGTGGTGTTTTAAATCAAGATTTAGAATATTATAACCAAGTGCTCTATATCTTGCTAGGGGTGGCTATATCTCTAATCATTTCTCTCTGAATATTTTTATAATAAGATATTATAGTTGCTCAGTCTCTCCCGAATTACAAACCCTATTTACATTTCCCACCATAGCTAGAAAATAGCAGCCAAAAATCACCATTCCCAGCTCAAACATTTTTTTTTAAGTTAAGTAAAAATATTTCCAAAAATCACCAGGTAATGAAACTTTTCTTAATAAAGTATGTGCTTCTTAAAAATACAGTATTTGCTACCTGGACAAATATGTTTACATTTATAAGAAATAATTTTTTTAAATTTACCAACCTTATAAAAATTCAAAAAATAATTTTTAAATATTCACTTTATAAATATTTTAAAAACAAAATATATGTGTCTGAATAATTTACATGTGTAAAAATCATGCAAAATTATATTAATTAGTCCTACAACTCTGAAAAAAGAATTACCCTGAAGAAACAGAAGAAAATATTTAAGTTCAAAATTTGAAATTTAGAAAATAAAATGAAATGTACTTTTTAGATGACTAAAGTAACTGTAAACCCTCTGCATACAAATTTTCTTATAAAAATGCATGAACAAAGAAAGCAAAAACACTCATTGATCAATAGCCACAGCAAAAGCATCAGTAGTTCTTTTTTTTAGCATACAAAAAAAATCGATGGAAGAGATAACAACGTTCCTTCCATAAGCTGGGAAGGGAGGTGAAGGGTAAACAAAGGAGGAGGCTGCAATGCTTGGTAAGAAATGTATGCATTATCCTGCCCATGTAATTGTAACCCCTCTGTACAGTATGCTCTCAAATAAAATAAAATAAAATTTAAAAAAATAAATTAATTAATTAAAAAAAAGAAATGTACTTACTTATGTAACTGTAACCCCTTTGTAAATTACCTTTACAATAAAATTAAATTGAAATTAAAAATAAAGCAAAAAAAATACCAATAAGAATTCTTATAAGCCATTGGTTAAAACCTTTGTAAAAAACTGCCCTAAGTACCCAAGGAATATATTTTGATGATGCTACTTTAATAATTAAACTTCAGTAGAGAAGCAAAAATTGTAAAAATTGTTACAAAGTAAAGTAATTAATCAGAATATGTTACTATTCATAATAATCATAAGCTGAATTTATAGGGATAGTCAAATATGTAAGAACTGAGACAATTTGCCATACATTTGCACTTAATATGTGAGAAAGAATTTTCTAGGTCTTAAATATATCTTAAGCTTAATACACAAAACTTAAAATATATCTTAAATTTAATAAAGAACCTATTCTGTCACATCATATGATAATCAGATAAAGCTGATATTAGAGCAAAGAACAGATTCTACTAAGTTTTTGTATGTTAATGTATATACTTATTTTGGTTGTGGGAAACTGGGGATTTCGACTTTAGTTATTGCTCATACTAGGCAGGCGTCATATCAGTGGTTAATTTTAGGGTAGGGGTTCCCTTTCCACAAGAACATGCATCTGATCTGTCATTTTAACCTTCCCATCATCAACGGAATCAGAGTTGCAGACCAACTTGTCTAGCTTCCTACCTTGCCTGGCCTGGATTCCGCAGTCCTTCCAATCTTAGACTGTAGATAGTGCAGTGTGGTGGATATATCCAATACACCCAGCTATAGATTGAGAAGGAGGTCCACTAAACTTTCGGCCTGGTTCTATTCTCAAGCCTCCTCAGTAGTTACGAGTAGAGGTGGGAGCCCATGGTGCCAAGCAGTAAGAGTATTTTCTAAAGTAACTAGACATATATATGACTTGTGATTACCTCAGGAAAAAAATGAAAAAGCAGTGAAGCATAGAGGACCGACAGAATTTTAACTAGCTACTCAGAGGCTGAATCAGCTTAGGTAGCTACTCGAGAGGCTGAGATCTGAAGGCCACTGTTTAAAGCCAGTCAAATCATGAAAATACATGCGATTATCTCCAAAAAACCAGAAGTGGAACAGTGGCTCAAGTGGTAGACCATTACCTTTAGACAGAGAAGCTGAGGAATAATGCTTGCGCAGTATGAAGCCTCAAGAATAATGAATGTATGCATGAGCACATGCACATGTGTGTGCGGGGACTCGCACGAGCGTCCACACACATGCACACAAACACACACAAATGAGTATTTCAATGTGAAGTTCTTTCATTTTAACCTTGCTGTACTTTATTTCCCTGTATTAGTTCACAAATTAACAAAATCAGCTAACCACCTATTTACATACAACTCATGTTTCTTTAAAGTCTACTCTCTTTTTGGAAGCCTGCTTTTATTTGACCCAAAAGTAAATTATTCAGGAAGTCAATTCATCTCTCTCAAGTCTGTTGTATTAGATGATTTTTAGGTTCCTCCTAGGAACATGATTTTGTGTAATCCTGCATGAAGCAACATAACCCTGTCAAACAATTAATAATAGGTTTTTCTCCGCCTGGCGAATATCTGTAGTTTTACTAACTTCATAAAATTCATGATCTGTCTGTGTATGCCAAAGACTGCTGGGCAAATAAAAAAGACCCTTCTCAGAACTTAGCATTTGTATACTATTCATAGGTATGAGGTGTTTAAATATTACTGAATTTTTTTTGGAATAAATAATATTCATCTTGACTATCTTGAGAAAGAAAAATTAGTTTCTCAGCGCTTCAGGTAAGAACATGAGTGAAAGAAACAAAAGGAAAAGTGAAGAACAATAATCCATATATTCAAATGAAACAAAACAACCAAAGAAAACACAAATTAATTCAGTACTCAAGAACCTGCAGGAAATGCAAATATAAAAAAAAATCAACTATGACAAACTTATGAATATCCTTAATCCATGGGAGTGAACTGTTGTAAGGATAGTGCTTAAAGCCCAGACTGGACAGAAAGATCTGTACACAATGCCACGCACCTGTTATTTTAAATTCCAGGAAGAATAACATAAAGTGTACTGAGCCCCAAATCAGATACAAGTAGGAAGCCAGATTCTATCTGAAAAATAATCAGGATAATTTAAGTCTGAGGACATGACAAAATGGTAAGAACAACCATTTCGGGGGCACAAGACACTCAATTCAAACTCTAATATTATGGGTATTAAAGAAAAAAACTATGATTTTAAATAATTGGAATAATGGTAAGATTTGAGTATTTGAGTGGAGAAAAATCCATGAGAGAGATAGAATGAACCCACATTGCAATACTTCCTACTTAAGTGATAATGTTTTGTGATACTTCAGACAAAACAGTTACCTTGCTAATGAGTATGGATTTGCACTTGGGTGATGGAAATACTCTACTTACACAGGGGTAAATTAAATAGATTTTTGGGGGTAGATGGTACTTCTTGAACTAAGACCCTAGATGATGTCCCTGAGCTTTTTCTCTCAAGGCTACCACTCTACCACTTTCAGCCACAGTTCCAATTCTGATTTTCTGTTGGTTGTTTGGAGATAAGAGGCTCATGGACTTTCCTGCCCAGGATGGCTTCAAACCACAATCGTCAGATCTCACCCTCCGAGTAACCAGAATTCCAGCCATGAGTCATCAATGATTTTAATAATTTAGTAAATTGTGCAGTTACAGAAGTTATAAATTATCCTTATAACCTGTGTAATATATGTGTGTGTATATATCAATGCATACGGATAGAAATATTTTAGCATATTTTTGTATCTACAATAGAGTTCTGAAATCATCCTTCATTATAAAATAAAATGGTAGCCGGGCGCCGGTGGCTCATGCCTGTAATCCTAGCTACTCAGGAGGCAGAGATCTGAGAATCGCAAGTCAAAGCAGACAGGAAAGGAAAGTTGGAGAGATTCTTATCTCCCATAAACCACTCAAAAACCGAAAGGGGCACTGTGGCCCAATTGGTAGAGTGCTAGCCATGAGCTGAAGAGCTGAGGGAGAGCGCCCAGGTCCCAAGTTCAAGCCCCACGACAGACGAAAAATAAATAAATAAAAATAAAATAAAATGGAAACAAAAGCTAATAAGGAGCAAAACAAAGAGAATTGTCACAGGTTTCTTGTTGTTGAATGTAATATGAATTGTGAGAATCAGTTTGGCAAAATCATCTCTACTTTAACAAAATGGATAATAGCTATTAAATCCAATCCATTTGCCCATATTGTGCATCCTCACACATGAGTGTCAAAATCAAACCACAGTTTCTGCCATTGTATTTAACTCACCTGTTATAAGTTAGAGGATAGATGAAGTAATCAAATAAAGATTAAAATAATAGTATGTGAGGCTATGAGTTAAAGCTGAAAATGATTTTAAGTATGATAATAGCTTATTAAATTGCATATTTCTTACTTTTACTCTATTGTCATGTCCCTCATTCCCACATTAGAAAAGTACATAGAAGGTTCTCACTAAATTATATGTACAATTATGAAAAAAAGTATTGAAAAAATATGGACACAGTGTGGTTTTAGCTTATTGTGACCTGTAGGGGGTAGTGTGTTTTTGAGGATATGCAATACGTTCTAATGGAGATGAAGAGAGGGATGTGATTATTCTGGAAAACTGGCTAGAGGGTTGTTCCCAGAAAGATAGTGATGAATTCTTCCAAAAGGTTACAGTAAAATCACTTTCACAACCATGTTCACTGTTGCACTATTCACCGTAGAAAACTGATGGAAATAGCCCAGATTACCTTTGGCAGAGGGATGGTTAGAGAAAGTGTGGCACATGTACACAATTGGATTGCACCAATCCATTATGAAGACTGTTACATTATTTGCAAAGAAATGGATAGATCTAAAAATATGTTAAGTAAACTAAGTCAGAGACACACACACAAAGGAACCATGTTCTGTCTCATATTTGGAAGATAGAACTTTATGCAAGTTTTCACAACAATATTAACCAAAGCATGCTATTTGCAGAGGAGAATTTCAAAGGTGTATTTTCTTATAAAATTGAATTTTTAATCCAACAAAATGAATACCAGGAAACTATCACTTAAGATGTGAGGGGAATTCAAAGGGAAGGAATAAAAAGAGTTATGGAGGAAGAGCGTGAAGGCATAATATTCAATACAGATAGTATGAAAGTAGAAAAAATTAAAGTGGGGTGAGATTTGGAAGGGTGTGGAGAAGTTATGTAAAGATCCATTGTACTTAAAAACTGATTTGTTGAATGGAAATTCTCTTGTACAATTATTTAAGATAATAAAAATATAATTAAAAACAATGGAGACATTTTATCTTAAACTGTGTTCTCTTAAACCATGAGTCAATATAATAGTTTCCTCCTCAGAAATGTTCTTTGCAGGTATGTTCCTCACATTAACAGAAATGTGATCAGCACAATGTATATCAATCCATCACATTGCACATCATAAAGAGACACACTATAAATTCTATTTCCATCTCTTTTAAAAAAAATTGTTTGCTCTATAAATTAATCAGAGGCATGGATTTTGTGGCTATTTAGTTCATTGAACATCTGTCTCTCTCTTCCTCTCTTTCATTCATGGTTCTCATATGATTGTTCCATAATTATCCTAATTTATTTTGTTGTTATATTTTTGGTTGCATCATTTCACTTTCTGCTCTGCCATTTCCCAAATCATTTACATAGAAAGTATTATTTCCTATGTTTTCATTCCTAGAATAAGCTGCACATGGAGACACCACTGGTCCTCATTTTCATTCTGTACCTTTTAATACGGAGGAAAATCTTTCCTCTGCTTTCTATCAATTCTCTACTCTCCAGTTAGAATAATTTAGAATAGTAAAAATGGAAAAAGAGAAAATAAGTCATGGTGAAAAAACAAAGATGCAGAAAATTCACTGGATTTTTCTGAACAGTTCAACCAACGTCAACTACTGGGGAAATACATAGACACCTCATTCCGACTGGTACTCAGTCTCTGGTTAGGCAATTCTGATGAAGACAAGGAAGAAGACGAAAAAGTGAGGAATGGTATCATTTGCAAGAAAAAAATGGAGAAGGATCCAAGCAAATTTCTTCTTTGGGCTGCCGAAATTAATCGGCTTTCTACAGTGTGGCGAAACCTTTCCAAAAAGGCCACTAGGGATGACGATGTGTATACCGCTCTTCATCAGGAAACCTACAGTTGACACTGACACATTGTCCATGAGTTGGTGGCTCGAGGCAAATATTCATGCAATAACTGTGAATGGCTGGACACACCTGCACAGTGCTTATACGTGGAATAATACCAGTGTGGCTTCTTTCTTACTTCATCATGATGCAGATACCAATGTCTAAACGAAAGGCCTCTTGACCCCCTTGCATCTTGCTGCTGGGAATAGAAACAGCAAAGATACGTTTGATCTCCTTCTTTTGAACCATTATATTAAACCAGGTCTGAAGAACAACTTGGAAGAAACTGCATTTGATACTGCCAAAAGATAAGTATGTATGACTACCTCTTTGAAGTTGTGAAAGGCTGTACAAATTGTTCTCCTACGTCTTAATGATTTGGTTAAGTTACTTAAATTTCAAAAATGCCAGTCCATCCTTTGTCTCTGTACAAAATATTTTCACAATACAAAGCAACAGCAATATCTTACTTTAAAAATTCATGGATTCCATGGTATTCTTCCAAATGAATTGCCTGACTTTGATGTCAAAATATATTCAAGAGTTGTTTGTATACATCTATAATGATTTCTGTAGAGCTTGTGATTTTTAAAATCAGAAATAATTTTAATGTATCTGTTGAAATGAGTAGTACAGAACCTAAAGACATTTCCGGTGCTTGTCTGAAGAAAGTATATTTTAACATATTCTGTATTCTGTTTGTAAAATGTCCATAATCTATTTCATTCTCTCCTAGATATAATGCTTTGAATACTACATTATTATATATTATATAAATTCATTAATAAATGTGTCCTTACAGATTGCATTCCATATAAAAACAGTTTAAGATTCTTTTTTCTCCTAGGTCCTTATAGTATTTTATTTCTTTGGGATAAAATTAAAATGTTATCTAATTTCAAAAGTTTTGTAAAGGTTATGCTATGTAAAGACCTTTCTAAATTGAAGATTTAATACACTGATATCAAACTAACTTTTAATTATATGAATCACATATGTTGTTACACTTGTATTTTTGTAATCAACTTTTTAATAACTGTTTTTCATTTCTAGCAACTGAAGAATGAAAAATATGGAATAATTCGCATATTTTCATATCATCCTTGTCCAAGTGGCATGTTAATCTCTATATTGTTGTAATTTATGTATACGTGCTGCTGAAGCATGTAGTATCCTGTAAATTTAAGTTGTTAATGATGCAATCTTTATACAGGCATATATCCTTGGTTGCCTATTTGTAGCAAGGAAACCTTATTGTTACTAACAATGTTATTGATCTTATTTCTCTGAAATTCTGTGTATAGTGGAAAAACATATTGTTTGGTAGATTGCTCAAACTTGCATTTTTTTGCCAATGACTATTTTAAGTCTTTTTCATTTTAAATTTGATCATACTTTGAAGCCTTTATGGCTAGGTTCAAAGAGATGGCTTTTCAAGTACTTATTTATCAACTGAGTTAGCTTTGTGGAGCTAATGGATTCAAAGTAAGCCTTGCTGAAGTGCTACTTCTAAACTTTTGCAGCTTAAAATTTCCCAAATGAGGTCTTACTGGCACAAATGTCTACTGACCCTTTACCCTTCTTCCATGTAGTAACAGACCAAACAGAATATCTTACCCTGACAGCAAAGATTATCTTACTGGAAAAAAACTAATCTTAGTTACAAGGGATCATAGAGAAATAAACAGTTCTGACTAGAAAGTATTTTATCATAATATAATTGTTTATTATACCTACCATTTCAAAAGTAGCTAAAGCCAAGAAGGTGAAAAAAAATTGTTCTTATGCATGATTACCTAATGTCCTGACCATCCAACCAGGCAGGAACTTACACTACTGAATTTCTATCACCAAATATTTCCATAGCTCCAGGAGAAGTCCATATTTTTCTCCTTGATATTAGGCCTTAAATTGGTAATGTTTTAATCACAGTGTTTCCTCTTGCCTCTAGGCTGTAAATCTACAAATGGTAAAGCTTTAGGTCTAACTCTACCAAACTCTGGGGTAGAGATAATGGAATAATACTGTAAAACAGAGTTGCCTTTGATACCCTAACCACAACAGAACAATGAAAAACATTTCCTTATATTACATATAGTTATATATTTTATATTTATATGTGCTAATTTTATGTTTCACACAATGAAACTTACTAGAATTAATCGATAATTTGACAAATAAATTGACATTTATTACAATAAATAGATTGGAATATAAATAATTAGGTTTAGAATATATATTAGAATATAAGAAGTATCAATGCAATGTCTTCGGTATAAACTTGTGATACCTTCTAAGTGTTCTTAGTCTACTGGATTCACATGGTAAAAAACAATGTTGTTTTCCTCTAATCTGCAAGGGATTTTACTCTGCTGCTCTGTATATTGTTTTAACTCGTTGGCCCAGAATGGTTTTCTAAATATTTCTGATCATACCCAAATTTTGCTGATATGATGTCCAAAAGGTATTATTATTCTACAGGACCCACGCATCCTAGGATCCCAGGTCCCAGTTATCTGCATCATCAGATAACAAGGGCAAGTCTTCCCACCTAGGCCCATGCAACATGCCAACAGAAAGTAATTGAAGACTCATCTTAACTTCTCATTTCCTATAATAATTTAGTGCCCCAATTACACAGGGTTTAGCAGTAAGCAATTGTGAAATGCAAGGCAACTTAAAAATGAAAGATGAGATCACAAAATCTGAGAGAAACTACTGTAATTCACACTTTCAATTTACAGATGACTAGCCCATATGAGTGAACATGATCACAAATGTCACAAGAATATTTTTAATACCCCTCTCCTAATGATTAATGAAAGATTTCAGTCTAGTATAAGTAGGGCAAAAAATAGTTCCTGGAAGGATAGATCCATAATTTGTTTACCAAGTCTCGGAAAACTTGAATTAGAAGTCAAATATCATTCAGAAAAACATTAATTGAGAAGATCCTTAGTGCTTCAAAACACTGGTACTTCAGTAAAACTTGGTTATGTAGTATAAAAAGGTTGTCATTCCCAAATCAATGGGAACCTATATTTAATCTCCTGAAAATATATTCCTTTTCAAAGAATTTTTAGGGGGTCCGGGTGTGGGGCCTGATCTCTGGGCTTGGGCACTGTCCCTCAGCTCTTCAGCTCAAGGCTAGGACTCTACCACTTGAGTCACAGCACAACTTCCAGATTTTTTTTTTGGTCATGTGATGCTGGGGAATTGAACACAGGACCTCATGCATACAAGCAAGTGCTTTACCACTGAGCCACCTTCCCAGCCCCTCAAATAAACTTTTTAAAGACACATTCTCCAAAATAACATTTGACGAGTAGATGATACTTAGTGACATTACAAGTTTTTCAAGTGGAAGAAACAAGTTACAATAGAGTTGATTTATTATCCAGCACTAATACCAAACAGGTTCAACCATTCCTTAAATTATAGAAATAGTAGCCCCCTCCATTTGTGTTGTTCAGTAGATGCCTTCCAGAAATGTGTTACATAGATCAGTCTCCCATATTTCAAGCCTAAACATTAGCTAATAAAGTAAGTTTCATCAAATAATAAGGTACATTTTAAAAGATCACGGATATTTGCCTTATCATGTTGATTGATGTTTTCCTTAAGAAAGATGACTTCAAGTTTTGAATATGGGTACTCATTAGAAATGTGACAAACATAAAATCTGTCTTCTATTTCTATCATATTCCTCCACAGTAATAAATTTTAGTTTTCTTCTTTTCCCAAAAGTTATAGGTAGTAGAAAATATTATCCCATGTAAAATAAAATAATCACGAACCATTGTACGAAGCCATTTATAAAAACTGCTATTTAGGAAAACATTCTAAGCCATTTTTAAACTTTCTTGTTGACTAGAGATTAATCTTCCAAATGGATAAGAATAAAATCATGTCTAGGTGCTTCACGTCTCCAGTCTTGCAAATTGTTATTGCAGATGAATTAATTATGGAAATATAAGCTGATATCAGTTCAAGTATATGCAGGATTGAAATGCCATGGAATGTACATAAACCTGTCAAAGTATGAACAGACAGTTTAAAAGAATGATTATCAAGAAGTTGAAACCAGAGAAGAATATTAGTAAAAACATAGAATGAATGAAAAATGAAAAAATGGCAAGTACAAAGAGAATACTCAATGTACACATGTGATAAAGGAAGTGGTAAATCTGAAATAAATCTTGGAGAAGAGTTTGGTTGAGAATGATAGAAGGAGTGACTCTGATCCAGGAGCACTGGACAATTACAAGGACATATTTAATTGTAACACACTACCACAACCTTTTGAAATTCAGTTAAAAACACAACAAATACCAAACACACAAAAATCACAACCAAACGGCAATCTCTAGAGAGTATGAATATGACCTCTCAAAATTTTAAATAGTTAATCAAAAGCAGTATGGGAAAAGCAAACCAACTGTTCAAAGAGGGCAGTTTGGGGTAGGGGAGAATTTTGAACAGACTTAAATAGATTGTCTAACGTTATAAATCACCTACATCTGCAGCAAATATTTTCTAATGGGAGATCTATTTGTCTGAACTGGATATTCCAGTCCTGAGATACACTTGATAGCTGGTGAATATAGAATGGAAGAAACAAGAACAAAACCCATTACTCCATTGGAGAGAAAACAGTCCTCTATGTTTTCTCTCATCGCTCTTTACTACTCTTTTTCATACTTTTCAGTCAAGTGATTTTGAAATATATCTTTCCTTCTTTGTTCTGGCAAAGTAATAGGTCAATGTAATTCACTAAATACTATTTGCCATTTTTTCTATTATGCTGTTTACTTGTCCAAGCGAGTCCATTAAACTTCCCTCTTGTATTTGGTTGCCACGAAAACCCAACATCTATGATAATGAGGACAAACTCTCATGTAAAACGTTGTCTCCACAAAACCAGTCCAAGAAGCTGTGATCACAAATATTTAGCTATACTTTTTTGTTCTTTTACCTTGAAAGTCTTCTTGTGTCTAAAGTGCCCACAAAAATAAGTACTCCACCACTTTTTGGTTCAATTACTTCTAACCTTAAAGATATAGTTTGCTAACAAGATGCTTAGAGGAAACCGAAGAATACTCCACTTTTATCTTCTCACTTAAGACTCTTGTTAGATACCATATCAGGAACAGTGAAGTTATTCTTTGCAAAATTACTTCAATAGATTATTTTTCTGTTGGTCTTGCATTTGCTTAACAAGATGTATGGAGGGGCTGGGAAGTTGGCTCAGTGGTAGAGTACTTGCCTTGCATGCTCGAGGCCCTGGGTTCGATTCCTCAGCACCACATAAGAAAAAAAGCCGGAAGTGGCGCTGTGGCTCAAGTGGTACAGTGCTAGCCTTGAGCTGAAGAGCTGAGGGGCAGCGCCCAGGCCCAGAGTTCAGGCCCCACGACCAGACCCCCCCCAAAAAAAACCCAAAAAACAAACAAACAAGATGTGTGGAGAAGAATAGAGTTAAATCACCCATACCTTGGATGACAGTGTCTGTTACAAAGGACAATACTTCTATGTCCTATTTCTATGTCCTCCTCTTAGCTCTTACCTGATTTCCAATTAATCACAGCTTCTTGGCTTAATGTCTAGTGAAGTGGAAGGACAATAAGGCCTCCCCCACTGCTACATCTTCATGGTTTCTCTTTTAAAACTGTTTTATTTGGATGTGGAATTTATTTTTATATCTTCATTCGATCTAGTGTGCATTGAAGTGAGCCAAATAGGCTCTGTAAAACCACTTTAGGTAGCAAAAATATTAAGACAATCTATTTTAAAAAGTTTTGGCCTCCCTCCACTGCTGAAGCCAATACGCTTAGCTAGGGCTTCAAAGAACACTGTTTTCTTACTATTTCCATTTGCTCTTCTTTTCTGATCCCAAAACTTTTTGGCTTATGTAATAAGAGAAGTCTTCACTGTCTCATGTTAATAATGATATTATATTTTTGAGCCACTTAGAAATGTGAAATCATTGGTTTGAAGTATTCAATCAGATTTTTTTCTGTGTTTCAGTGCTTTATGTGCAAAGACATTGTAGAATGTATTATAAACAGAAAAGTGTAAACCCAATACCTTCTTTCATTGTGGAGGGAACTTTCTCCCTAAATAGTTTGACCCCAATTATCTTTTTCAGAGAATTACTGTTTGGTTAGTAAAGGTCAAATCATAATTTTGATGTCTATTTTTAAAGAAGTTTGAATTTAAATTCCACTACAACCTTGTTTCACACAGTAAGAGTTTATTTCTTGGGTAAAGACAATTCTCAAGGTAACCTACAGGATTTACAGCAAGGTTTGTGAGGTTTGTTTGTTTCGTGTGAAAAAGAGCCATCTTCACCCACATTGCTCCCTCTCAGCTAAGTCTCCATGGATTTCTTTGCATGAAAGCCTATTATCCCAGGCAATTAAAAAAAATTTTAATAGGCTAACTTGTTAAAAATTTTGAACAATTAAAATTTACCTGTCATAACTTTAAAACTCTTTTGAAATTCCTTTAACAGAATCCTAATTCAACCTTTACCATCAAAAACAGTTAACATGTAGTTTTCATAATATCGTGTCCATGCAACTCTTATTTTCCAGGGCCTTTGTTATGCTATATATATGACCATATATGCTGATGCTAAGCAAAATGAAATCCAAGATATGGAAACAGAGATTTTTATTTGCGGTTGTTGTTTTTAATGTACTATGTGATTTCTATTTTCGTTTGGCATTTTTCCCTATGGTTTATTCCCTGCTGTATTTGATTTTGATACCCCGTGTATTGGTATACATTTACCTTAATTAGGGAAGGGAATAGGAACAACAAAATGGCGAGAAACAGGACAAAGGGCAAACCAATACAATAGCAATGCTCACAAGACAATATGATGGAAATGTACATTACAACTTGTGAGGGATATTGTGGTGAAGGAAAACTGTGAGAAAAATGAGAAAGGGGATAACAAGTTTGAAACATTATGTATTCACTACCTTACAATTTCCGTAACTCCACTTTACATAACTTTGACAAGAAAATTAAATTAAATAAATAAGCTACACGAAATAAAATTTCACTGTATTGGTATAGTAAATATTATTTTTAGTAACTTTTAAAAATCAATACTATTTGGCATTAAATATGAATTAATTACCCCTTTTTAATCAAAGGGCCATCAACTTGAATGTTATCTGCCGAGACAATATTTTCACAATATACTTGCCAATACTTTGAAAAAAGAATAAATTTAAACTTTCTCATACTAAAACAGAAAACAGTTTCATTCTATTGAAACCCATAACTTTTAAAAGTAAATAAGTTGTTAAGAGGACAGAATATATGTGTTCTTCAAAATTCCTATGATTAATAACTACTCATTTTCAAATTCTGAACATTCCTACCTGAGAGCTTCAAAACAGTACCTGTTTGCATGTTATGTAATTCTGCAATAGATTCATATTCCAATGGGTTGCTACAGATTGAGAAGTAAACAGAAAAATAGCCACATTCTGGTAAAGGATAAAACTATGAAGCATCTGTAATAATTAATTCTTCAAGAGTAAGCAATTCTTGATCAGAGTAAGCTATTATTTCTATGACCATTAATCAGAAGATTTATGCCATAAAGTCATCCTAGCCCAACAGTTTCCAAGGTGTAGGGTGCACCTCAAAGTTCCCTTAATTTACATCACGAATAGCTTATCTCTATTGTGAAAAAATACTACACCTCTGCTAATGTGATGCTTTCTATGTTCTGGAAAGAACACCACAATAAACTGAGTTGCATCATTTTCCCCCACTAGTATTCTTGAGATCAGAACATTTGCAAATATTATTCATATTTATACTTTTTTAACTATCAAAGATATTCAGGATGCTAAGAGTGCAATGTTACAGTTCAAAGCCCACCCAGGCAGGAAGGTTCCTTAGATGCTAATCTCCAATAAACTTCTCAGCAAAAGCCAGACAGAAGTGGCACTGAGATTGAAGTGGTAGGGCACAAGCCTTGAGCATAAACAGGCTCAGAGACAGTGTTCAGGCCCAGAGTTCAAGCACTAGGACAAACCAATAATACAAAAACAAAAATGAAAACAAACCCCAAACCTAGCATTTTTTCTCATTGTATACAGAGGCACATAATTAAGGAAATTGCTTCCTGTGTTACATATGTAGAAGAAAGAAGATGTCACACAATTATTCTCCTCATACTATGTTATACCAAAGCCTCAAAAAATTGCTTTTTCTAAATTTATAAATTAATATCATCCATTTCTTGGCAACTCTGTCTACATTATTCACATTATCATTTTATACATGAATTGTTGGAATTATCTATTAACTAATTTCTAATTTTATCTCTCTTGAAAAAATATTCTAGGCAAGTAGACTGCAAGAATCATTTGTGAATTTGTCAATTAAACCCTCCACTTCAAAATAATTTTGGGGCTGGGAATGTGGCTTAGTGGTAGACTGCTTGCCTTACATGCATGAGGCCCTGGGTTCGATTCCTCGGCACCACATAAGCGAAAAAACCCTCAAGTGGTGTTGTGGCTCAAGTGGTAGAGCACTAGCCTTGAGCTGAATAGCTGAAGGACAGTGTGCAGCCCCAGAGTTCAGGCCACACGACTGACAAAAAAGAAAAGAATTTTGTAGTATCCAATAGAATATGAAATTACAAACAAAACCAAAATATTTATTTTAAATCTCAATTCTAATTTAGCAACATTTACAAAGTCCTACATTAGACAAACTTTGCTATTTCTCAGGCTTAAGCTTTTGTAATCCTTCATTATTTCTTTGGAATCCAACAGAATGATGATTACTTACTTTCTCAAATTTTGGAAGGTATTCATGAGTCATTTTGCATCTAAGAATGATCTGTAATGGAGAGAGAATTTAAAACACAAGTGAGGATTATATATGAGTCGCATTCCAATAGGTAACTTGACTTCTCAAAAATGACAAAATTAGCCCAACCTTCTGTGTATTCCTTTCTTGTTTGGTTTGTTTTATTAAGACAAAATTATACTACCTGGTTCAGGGAAGGTATCACTATGTAATTCTACTCTCTAATCTGTTTTAGTCTGAGTGCTAGAATTCTAGGCTTATATCACATTGCCCTGCCATAGTTTCTTGTTTTATTTAATCTAGTTACAGATTAGCAATTCTGAATTTCTCCAGTGATATTACCCCCTACACTGCGCAGACAGTTCCTGTACTATTTTCAAACATTTTCTAACATTTGACACAGGATATGAACATTTTCACATGCACCTGCGGGGTCTCTGATTCATTCCTCAATGGATCCAATAACTTTAATAATGATTACTTGATTCTCTTACTATCTCTGGTCCCTACCTATGTAATATTCTCAAACATTTTTGAAAAAAGTAATTTGAGGACTTTCTTATATTAAAAATTATCACATGATTCTAGTGTTACTCAGGACATATTTTCTATTGTTTTCTAACTTTTCTACATTTTATGAGAGTCGTTTCATTTGTGTATTTGTGTGTGCACATATAAGTGCCTCAGTGTGTATGTGCATGTTTGTATGAAAAAGCCTCAAGCTCTTATTCATCAATCTTGCTCATTACTGGTATTCCATCACCTGAGCCATTCTTCCAATCCAGCTTTTGGCTCCTCAATTATAGGTACTGTTGCAAAGACTGTTCTTCCCTAGCTGGATGCAAACGGAACTTCCCAGACTCCTTTACATTCTTAGGTTTTATTTTTCTAGGAGTATCAACTTTTAAGCTATAATCATTTTTGTGAGTGTAAGTCTATGCTCTAGCCCAGTTTTTTAACTCAAGAATTCATATAAAGATAGATGAATATACCCATTACATATCCTGAGTGTACACTGTTAGAAATGTGATAGTAAGCTGAGTGGTGGTGAGATCTGAGGATTGGGGTTCAAAGCCAGCCCGGGTAGGAAAGTTTCGGAGACACTTTTCTGCAATTAAATACAAGAAAACTGGAAGTGGCACTGTGGATCAAATGGTAGAGCATTAGCCTTGAGCTGAATAGCAGAGGAACAGTGCCCAGGCCCAGATTTCAAGTGCAAAGACCACCACCACCAACAATAAATATATAAGGAAAGAAAAAGAAATATCATCTTAGCCAGCAGTTCATTACTAGTATAAGCCCTGTTCTCTCAAGATGGATTTTTTTTCCAGTTAAGTCCATGCTCTTATATCTGACTTGCATTGGAACCAGAATTATACTTCCATTCTACTTTCTACAGAGTTGTGTGATTACCAAGCGTGATTTAGGAAGGGAGTGGCCTCATACTTCGTGTTCCACCTAGGAGCAATGCTTTCTCTATATCACTCCCATAAATCTGCATACTGGACTTGGCTTTATTGTTTCAATGTTGTCTTATTTGTAGAGTCTTCTATAGTGTATTGAACCCATATATTTTAACACAGAACTTCTCTTTCTCCTCTTATTGCTATAGTTTCCCGTAATGTTAACTCATATACACCTGGGAAATAATGTGCTGTACATACACTCACAAAAAGAATGATCTGAGAACCTTCTTCCCATTTAAAATTCACTTTAATTTACAGAGACCTTACAAAGTTTGAACTCAATATACTCATGGATAATATACTTATAAGCAATATAAATTTCATATTTTCTCTTTACTGTTTTCTCTGAAACACATGTTACCTCAGTTCCAAAGGTGTCCTTGTGTTATTTCAGTGAAGCCAGAAAACATTCATTATACCTCAAGCAGCGCCATCGATTATTACTTGAAGTAATGGTAACTGGATATGGAAACTGATCCCAGGAGAGGAATGGAACATTGAGGAATGACAAAGTTCAAGTTAACTTGTGCTTTCCTTCCTACTGTACAAGAAAAGAATCCCCAGGCTTGAAGGAAACTCTGTCCTGGTCTTGTTTGAGTATGTTCTTTACTCATATAAAACTTTTCTGTAAAGTTATAGTTGAGAGTATTACAAAAAGAAATAATGTGCCATTTGAAAGCCATGATAGAACAAAAGGAAATAACGTTGTTTTAAAAGTGTTCTACTGCAAAGAAACAAAGACATGGAGGTTTTAAAGTGCCTTATGGATGGATATTTCACCCCTGAGATGAATCTCTATTTGTAGGAGTCAATTATCAATTTGTTTAGTCTGGTCCTGAGTTCTCCAGAGCAATAAGGATTCCAAAAAAGCAGGATCCAGTGAGTATGATCACCAAAAGGAGCCTCTTGTCAAATGAGTACTCCTTTAAGGAGGGTCCCAAATAAATATCTGGGTTTTTTTTGTTTGCTTGTTTGTTTAGTTTGTGCTGGTTCTGGAGCTTGAACCCAGATGCTGGACCCTGCCCCTGAACAGTTTTCTTTCCTGCCCATCTGCCCCCAAAGCTAGTACTCAACTGCTTGAGCCAAAACTCTACTTGTTCTTTTTTGGTGGTTCATTAGAAATGAGTGTGACAGACTATCCTGCCTGGGTTAGCTTTGAACTAAGATAGTAAGAAAGCTAAGTGACATCAACTGAATAGACTTCTCTTTTGAAACATCTAATATTTGATGAAGTTTGTAAAGCTAATATTTGACAGTTTTTAAAAGTAGAGAATATGTCCAGCAAAGAAGCTATAAAGTAAATAACTTAGAAAAAGTAGGTTTATTGAATCATTTTGGAATTTATTTTTCTGCTTGGGAAGATTATTAATCTTGTCGTTCCTTTGGGGGAAACAAAGTCATATTTCACTTTATTTGTTAGTCGTGGGGCTTGAACTCTGATCCTGGGCGCTGTCCCTCAGCTCTTCAGGTCAAGTTGAGTGCTCTACTACTTTTGCTACAGCACCACTTCCGGGTTTCTGGTGTTTAATTGAGATAAGGGTCTCATGTGCTTTCCTGACCAGGCTGGCTTTCAACAACAACCCTCTGGTCTCAACATCCTGAGTAGCTAGTACAACAGGGGTGAACCACCAGCACCTGGCTCATATTTGCATTTATGTGCACTGAATGACACTATGTAGACAAACAATGGAAATTTGAACCCAATGATGCCATTGCAGTTTTTCAGAAAATTTGAGGTAGCAATAAATATGTCCTCCTTTTCCATTGTTACATTAATGCCTCATTAGCTATGGGACCCCTCCATTAGCATCCTCTACCATCTGTATAGGTGTATTTAGTATCAGGAAATGTTCATAGAGAAATATAGAAAGACAGATTTTTAGAAAGCAAAGCATATCGAGTATGAAAGAACAGCATAGAGAGAGATACATTTATCACACAGAGATTAAGAACTAGCCTAAGAGATTTACAATGCTAAAGGCAATGAGGAATAAGCCTAGTTGAAAACTAGTTCTTCAAGAACCAAAATTTTTTTGTAGAACAATTTCTGGTATACCTTAGTTACTATCATTCATTCCTTCCCTCTGGAGTTATTTTTTCTCTTGTGTCACAACTATTATTTAGCCTCTGCCTTTTTGGTGCGGTCACTGACCAAAAAGGTTTCTAAATGTCACTTAGATTACCCTTCTCTTTGGGATTAGCAGTGACCACACAAAATCCTGGAATCTTTGAATTTCCAGAATTAATCTTCACCTGACATCTAAGCACATTCCTGGCATTAATTGCTGTGACCTAATAACCAAAACTTTTTTTAACACATTATTATAAGTAAAATACATGAATTAGAGACTGTTGTCAGGTGTCAGTTTGTAAGGAGCAATTATATATTCAAAGTATGGATTCTTTATTTTGCATTTACTAATTTTTTTTCTTTTTATATTGTGAACATTCTGTACAGAAGGGTTACAATTGCATGGGCAAGATGAGTACATTTCTTATCAAGCATTGTATCCTCCTCCTTTGGTTCCCCTTCCCACCCTCTCCCATCCTCCACCTGCCCCCAGACCCAATCCTCCTTCCCAACTTGTAAAGTTTGTTTTAGACAAAACGACTTGCATATCTCATTGTTGCAATGGGTCCACCTGTATCCCTATTTAAATGATGATTTTTTTCCCTTCCCCTCCACAAATTATACCATTATCAAGTACAGTGAAAGCAAGGATTATACTCTGGGTGAGGGACATACAAAACAACAAAGAAATAATTTTATTAATGTGTTAGAAACAATCACATGAAAGAAAAAAACATTTAAATACATATAGTAGGGTTCATTTCCCTAACAGCAACTTATCTGATCTTTTCTGCTTGACTCAGACATACACTAGTTATTGCGAATAAGGGAAAACCAGGGCTTTCTTTCTTTCTTTCTTCCTTCCTTCCTTCCTTCCTTTCTCCCTTCCTCCCTTCCTCCCTTCCTCCCTCCCTCCCTCCCTTCCTCCCTACCATCCTTCCTTCCTCCCTCCCTTCCTTCCTTCCTTTCTTCCTTCCTTCCTTCCTTCCATCCTTTCTTCCTTCCTTTCTTCATTCCTTTCTTCCTTTCTCTCTTTCTCTCTTCCTTCCTTTCTTTCTTTCTTTCTTTCTTTCTTTCTTTCTTTCTTTCTTTCTTTCTTTCTTTCTTTCTTTCTTTCTTTCTTTCTTTCTTTCTTACTTTCCTTCTTTCCTTCTGTCTTTCTGTCTTTCTTTCTGTCTTTCTTTTTTTGCTCAGAGCTAGCATTCTACCACTTGAGGCACAGCACCACCTCCCGTGTTTTTTTTGTTTATGTGGTACTGGGGTATTGAACCCAGGGTTTCATGCATGCTAGGCAGTCACCGTGCCATTAAGCCACATTCACAGAGCCCTAAGTGACTTTCTTAAGATGGCATTACATTTTCATTCCATAACTTTATCATAATTTTGGCCAGGTGCTAGAAAATGATGTAAGAAACAATACAATACAATAAGTCCAGGAAGGTTGGATGGAAAATGAATAACCGTCATGGTCTAGACAGGGCACAGAGGGGCTTACATCATGGAGCTGTTTCAACAGTCTGAGCTAGACTGCTCCTGACCCACAGCCCACCTCCTGAATGAAAAGGCTACCTTGGGTTCTAGCCACATAGGGACACTGGGCCACCTCATCCAGAAAACATTCAGCCAGTTACTATGAGAGAGACGGAGAAAGAAAATCAGCATTGTGCTTAAGTTGGGTGCTGGTGGCTCAGAACTCTAATCCTAGCTAGACAACAGGCTGAGATATGAGGATCAGGGTTCATAGCCAGTCTGGGCAGGAACATCTGTGAGACTCTTATCTTCATACAACCACCAGAAAACCGGAAGTGCGCTCAAGTGGTAGAGCACTAGCCTTGAGCTGAAGAGCTCGGGAACAGCGTCCAGGCCTAGAGTTCAAGATCCACAACTGACAAGAAGTGGATTCCCACCACATGAAGTGGACTGAATAGCACCCATTGTCCCAGGGAGCATGGTAGAGAAGTCAGGCTGAGCTTCCTGTGACCTTGAGGTCATAAGCAGGTCACCCAGCTTCTCCGTGCATCTGTTTCCTCAGCTGCAAAACTTAACAGAGTGAAGGATCCCCTTCCTCATGGGGATAGGGTAATGATGAGAGCCATGTTTTGTTTCATAATCCCACACCTGTTGCACAATTAATAACAGATCCCACCTGAGCCCTTTCCGGGTATCTTCCTGTCATATGCTCACAGAATTGCCGAGAACCTTATCTGAAGGATGCTCCCTCTGTGCCTAACCATGCTCCACAGATCCCTCTGTATAAATCCCTTGTTTCCTCACTGTCCTGTGAGGAGACTGAGGTCCGATGGTTTCGGCACTATCCAGAACTTCACCTGTGGTCAAGAATCTGCTGGCATGGACTAAAAGTTTGGGATAATCTATCTAAACCAATAACTGAGCATGGCGCTACACGTCTACCATCCCAACTACAGAGGACCATGCTTGGTGGAGCATACCTGTCACAGATAGGAGGACCCTGATCCAGCACAGCCTGAGTCTCTATTGAGTCTCAGAAATGCCCAAGACAGAAAGTTGGCTCCTCAGAGCCTGGGAGAGGAAACAAGCAGGAGGTCATGGTGCCCCTAGTGGAGTGTCTGACCAGGGGCAGGGGTGGTGTTGGGGCAGCCACTCACCTCTGCTGCTTGGAGCAGATGTTGGCAGCCGTTCCAGGTGGGAAGAGCAGCGATGGAGGTGGCATTGTGGACACATGGGCCCAGAGCAGAGGACCAGAGTCAGGGACCTGGGTGGGGCCTTATGCCTGCTGGTAGTGCGCCATTGCCTGAGGTTTGAAACCCAGCACCGCAAGAAGGGGGGAGGGAGCTGGGGCACTGGTGGGAGCATCAATTTCCTACTATACTCCAGTCTCTTGCTGATCACTCAACCACCTCTACCTTCCTCAACTTCTGGTAGTGTTGTAAACAAACAGAGGGAATCCTGGTGCTACCCAGCAGCATGGAATGTGGGCGTGGCCACCATTCTTGTATCCCATTGGTCAGAAAGGAACATGAAAGAATGGGGGTGTGGCCGGAATCCTGTGATGCAGGCAGTATGGGCAGAGCAAGATGACAGCGGCTACCCTGGCCTTTTTCCCAGGGAACTCTGTCCAATGCAGTTGGGGACAAGAGGGTAACCTGCTTTAGCTGGATGGCTGCACAGTTTGTTGTGTATGTGTGTGTGTTGCCAATCCTGGAGCTTGAACTAAAGATCTGGACACAGTCTGTGAGCTGCTTTTGCTCAAGGCTGGCCCTCCACACTTGATATGTTGGCACTGAAGTTAGAAAGGGGTCTCAAGGACTTTCTTGGCTTGGGTGACTTTGACCATGATCCTCCTTTCACAGCCTTGTAAGTATCAAGGAGGACTGCTGAGAGCCACTGGTGCCTGCCTAATCATTGGTCTTTCTGATGTTCTTGGACAGACTGGTGAGTACCCTATTCTCGGGTTGATGTGGTGGGAGCTGGAGCCCACAGTTTGAATCCTGATCCTTCCACCTCCAAATGGCAGGAGATCCTAAGAAACTTGTTTCTATCTATATGATACCCAATGGAATATTATGTATGTCATGATTGAATGGGTATTTCTTGAATGATTCTATGATAAAATTATACACAATTATATTATAGGACACTAATCAATTTAAGTTAATACTTTATTAAGTATTTAAACAATCACATTCATAAAATGGACACATAATGAAATTATGTGTCAGCATGTCTTCCTGGGGCAAATTGAGCTGACAGACTGTTCCCAGGACCTGAGATTGAGCCCAGGAGTTAACAAAATAAGAACAGATTGACATGCAGATGGCAGTAAGCTAATAAATATATATCTTTATAGAGTGCCAGAGATGTCTATACATTATTTAGTTATATAGACTACATTCCTACCAATTCTTGGGTATTTATTATGTGTCCATGTAAGTAATGTAATTGTTTTCTTTCTTAAAAGAAATCAGTGTCGTGAAATCTTTGTGTTCCTGTAAGTAATAATAATCTTTTAATGCTTCATAAATATTAAATAAAATCAATCAGCTTCCTGAAATCATGCTGCCTAATTTTATGGAGCACTATTCACGAACAACTCATTCTGTGACATTGACAACATTCCATTGTTATTCCTATGGTTGGAAACCTATTTCTTAGTATCTCCTGCCATTGGTTGGTCAGGGCCTATATTGCCATGTGAGCCTATGGCTTCCCCAATAGTCTGCCAGCCTTCAGCAATGCAAGGTGAAGTACTTTTTGCAACAGTGTAATTCAGACTCAGGAGGGTCACGTGCAAAGGAAGAAAACCTAAAAAGGCCACAGTTTTTCTGTACATTGTTTTCCCTGAAAGGCCTGGGGGTCGAGGATCCCAGGATCAGCTGTGAGTCCCGTGGCTGCACCCCAGCCTAGGGTGATCGAAGCTGAGGCAGAGTTACCACGACCTGAGTTCAAGCCCAGTGCTGAGAAAAAGTTTTATAAAATTAGCTCCCTGGCTTGCAATTCCCGCTATTTATTCTGCCAGGTGTTGGATTTGAACTAAGGATCTGGGTAAATCTGCAGCAATGTGGATGAAGGGGAAGATCACCGTACTTGAGGATAAGAAAATCAAGCCTGTTCACTAGTCCTGAATTCAAGCCTCATCCCTGGAAAACATACTATTTATATACATTGTAAAGATAGGATTTATACTTACCTATAGATGTTCAGTCCATACATGTTTGGTGTGGTTGTTCCTTGTATTTTTTGTTTTATTCATTTATTTACCATTGATTTTACTATATGAAACCCATTTCGTTTATTACATTGATGACATCCTATGACAGAGCACTAAGTTTGTAGAAATGTACTCCATCATGCTTGACACCTAGAATTCTCAGAGAAAAGGAAAACAACTTTCACCCTCGACTTCTTACTTGACGATCCACTTGTTAATATTGCTGGGATCTGAACTCAGGGCCTAGAAGGACCAATTGGCCAATAAATCAAGGTGAACACACCAACCTGTGAGCAACCAAAGAGCTAGGTAATTCCCAGGATCTGATATTGATCTCCAGGGTGGTCCACTATAAGTTCATAATTTCATACATTCATAATTTAAACATAGGATCAATATTGACATACATGTGTGGACAGCATCTTGTGTTTGGTGCACTTCTCCTTATTTTGTCTCTAATTCATGGAGGTATTGTTTATTTTACTAAGAATGGTGACAGGTATAACTGTGCTGACATGGACGACAACCTGTTGCCATGGTTGTAGGGTTGCCTATGCATTCGCCATCCTCTTCTTTCACAGGAGAGGAAAACGTGTGTAACAACTGGCTTCTGACATCAGAATGAATCTTTTGTCAGTGCGGGGATTTGAACTCAGGTCTGGGTAGCTCTGTTTCACTGTGGGAGAATTGAAGCTCTCCATCCTTGAAGACTAGAATGTCAGGCCTGGTCCAGGGCCTGATTTGAAGGCCCAGCACTGGACAAAATAATAAGCCCACCTTTTTTAAACATAAGATCTCTCTTTACCTACAGGAGTGGTATGCATCTTGAGTTCATTGTAGTTATTCTTTTTAATTTGTGTCTTATTCATGGATATATTGTGTATTTTATTGAGTATGGTGACAGATATAACTGTGCTGACATGGATGAAAACCTATTTCCATGGCTATAGAGGTGCCTATATAGCATTCTCCATCTGCGCTGAGAACCAGGGCTTTCGCAGGACAGGAAAAAAGGTGGATCAATTGGATTCTCACATCAGGTTGAATATTTTGGCAGTGCTGGGATTTGAACTCAAGGGCCAGCAGGCCCAATGAGTGAAAGGGACATGTTGACACCAGCCTGTGAGCCACTAAGGAGCTAGGCCATTCCCAGGACCTGAGTTCCAGCCCTGGTGGGTGCCAATACAGCCATAAATTCATAATTAAACAGAGGATCTATATTTCTAAACATTGGTGGGTGGCATCTTGTGTTTGGTGTAGTCATTCTCTTTATTTTGTGTCTTATTCATTGATGTATTATGTATTTTCTTGAGTATAGGATGACAGACATAACTCTGGTGAACTGGATGACAAACTATTCCCATGAGTATAGACTTGCCTATACATTCTCCATCCTAGCTGAGACACAGAACTTTCACAGCCTAGAAAAACAGATGCAACAACTGGCCTTTCACATCAGGGTGAAATTTTGGCAGTGCTGGGAATCGAACTCAGAGCCTAGGAGGCCCAACTGCCCAATGGGTTCACGTGATCACACCAGACTGTGACCCACTAAGGAGCTGGGTCATTCCCTGGAACTGAGATCGAGCCCCAGGGAGGCCTCAATAGTCCTCAATGCATCATTGAAACAATGGATGTATATTCACATCCGTGTGTGGACTTCATCGTGCATTGAGTGTAGTTATTCTCTTTATTTTGTATGCTATTCATGGATATATTGTGTATTTTCTTGAGTATATGATGACAAGTATACCTGGACTGACATGGATAACAACTTATTCCCATTGCCACAGGGTGGCCCATTTATTCTCAATCCTAGTTGAGACCCAAGACTTGCACAGAAAAGAAAAACAGGTGCAAAGATTGGCTTTGGACATCTAGATGAATCTTTTGGCAGAGATGGGATATGAACTCCGGACCTAGCAGGCCCAATTGGCGAATGGGTCCACATGAGCACAACAGCCTGTGAGCCACGAAGGACCTAGGCCATTCCCAGGACCTGAGATTGAGGTCCCCCTGGCGGGGGGAAACTGGGTTGCATAATAGTCATCCATTCATAAGCTGAAGGTAGTATGCAAATAAGTACATATTTGTGTAGAGTAGGAGAGATGGTGACCTGTAATGGAATTCATTCTGTGTGACTACCATTTCTTGGATCTTTCTGGATGCCTCCTTTTCATGACTGTGATGATAATTATCATGCTTCATCAACTCTTCTTTACAAATAATCAATACTCCATGAGTCTTGCCTATCATTTCCTACTCCCATCATGCAGGAAGTACTCATTCAGGGATGAGATCGATCGCTTTCCATGACTCCTCCTAGGTTCAGAAACAAGTATCTCAGGGTCTCCCGCCATTCCCTCCTTGTAGTGGGGGGGCTGAATTCAAGCTTCAGACCTGGAAAACTTCATCTTACATACATTTTAAAGTTAGGATTTGTAATTCCGTACAGATGTTCAGTCCATATTGTGTTTGCTGTGGTTATTTATTTTATTTCTTATTTTATTCACTTATTTACCATTTATTTTATTGACTCTGATGATACATATACCATTTATTACATTGTTTACATCCTATCACAAAGCACCTAGATTTTAGATGTGTTCTTCATCAAGCCTGACAGTGCTAGGATCTGAATTCAGTGCCTAGCAGGCTCAATTCAAGAATGAGTGAGTTTGAGCATGGCAGCCTCTAGCCAATGAGGCTGTCAGGTGGTTCCCAGATCGACCCCATGGTTTGGCCAAAACAGTGATACATGGATAGGCAGATGGTGGTATATAAATAAATATATATTGGTAAAGAGTGCCAGGGCTGTCTATCTATGATTAAATGACACCTACAACTTTCCTACTAAATCTTAGATCTTTATTATACCTCCATTGAAGGAATATTATTCTTTTCATGATTAATAAAGTATTAATTAAGATCAATCAGCATTCTACTATTATTGCATCCAATTTTAGACTAGACTGGTGCATGAACTACACTTTTAATCAGTATTCCTATGAATAGGAATGAGTCTCTTGTGATCTCCTGCCGTTGGTGTCAGGACTGGGATTTGAATCCAGGGTCATGTTGACAGGTTGGCCTATGGTTTCACTGATATCCCACCAGCCCTCAGCAATGACAGGTCAAGTCTACTGCAGCCATATCATTCAGACCTAGGATGGTCAACATGCAAAGAAAAAAATTTTAAAACCCCAGCACTCTGCACCTCACCACTTTTTGTGCTTTCCAGCTTTTTTTTCTTCCTAAAATCCCTCTAGGCCTAGGATCTCAGGATCGGCTAAGTGTCTGGAGACTGCACCCCAGCCTAGGGAGATCCAAGCTGAGGCAGAGTTTCCATGACATGACGTCAAGCCCTATGTTTGGCCAAAAATTAATTAATTGATTAATTAATTAATCATTTAACTAAATTAAAAAAAATAAAACTCCCTGGTTTGGAATTTCTGCAAGTTTTCTTTCCTAGCCTGGGATTTAAAATTAGGATCTTGGTAAATATTTAGCAATGTGAGGGAAGAGTTGCCACTACATGAGTTCAAAGCCTGTGCCAACAAAAAATGGAAAACTAAGTCACTGACCTCGGCAGGGGGAGGTAGTTGTGGAGATGGGAGGGAAAGGATAGTAAGGGGAAAACAAAGGAGGAGTCAACAATGCTCAATAGAAAATGTACTCATTAACTTGCTCCTGTAACTGTAACCAATCTGTACAACATTTTTAAAATAAAAAAAAAAAAGAAGAGAAACAATGTAATTCTCAGAGAAGCACTCAGGGAAATACGTCTGAATAGCTGTACAAAATTCTACACTGCTTTTTTAAAATGTTCAGTATGGAACTGAAAAAACATAACTGCTTCCATTAATAAAAACTAAGTCACTGTCTTGGACCTGGAGCCAGTATTTCTGCCATTGCTAGGATTTGAGCTCACCATCCAGGTAACTCTTTTGCAGCGTGGTTGAAGGCAGAGCTCACTGTCCTTGAGGAAAAGAAATTCAGGCTAGAATCCCCATGTCCTGAATGAAGGTGCTGCAAGAGAAAAAATATTTCTATACATATGTAATATATATACTTACATATGTATGTTAATTTCCCATTATGATTTTTATTATTGATTTTGTATTTTATTTTTCTTTGATTCATTTATTGATTATTGTATTTAGTATTATTATACACATAATTTTTTTACATTTTGCACATATATTTTAAAATTAAACACAATAATTTAGGATATTGACTCATTTTTCATTAATATTTTATTAAGTGTTGAAACACAGTACATAATTAAATGGAAGCATTTGTCACATTCTTCACATGTTTATAGCCTGCCCCAAGTATGAGCTTTGTCTTATCTTTGGACATCTTCCCATTGGGATCTCTTTAGAAAGTTTATATTCAGAAACCTTTTCTTGAGGATAGGCAGGTGAGGGATAAAATTGGAAGGGTGGGGTAGAAATGTGGCTTAGTGGTAAAGAGCTTGCTCAACATGCATGAATGACAGGGTTTGAATCCTCATTGCCACATAATCAGAAAAAGCCAGAAGCTGTGGAGTGGCTCAAGTGGCTAGACTTGAGAAAAAGAAGCTCAGAGACAGTACCCAGGCCCTAAGATAAAGCCCCAGAAGTGTTAAAAACAATAGGCCAGATGACAGTGGCTCACAGCTGGAACCCTAGCTTCTCAGTAGACTGAGAGCGGAAGACCAGAGTTCAAAGACAACCTAGGCAAGAAAGCCTGTTAGACTCTTATCTCCAGTGAACCATCAAAAGACCCTATGTGGCGCTGTGGCTAAAGTGGTAGAGTGTTAGCCTTGAGCTGAAGGGATCAGGGACAGTGCCCAGGCTTGAGTTCGAGACATACACCTGGAAAAAAAAGTGAGGGTTAATCAAAGTACTTTTCCTATTTATTAATGAGGAGAACATTCTCTGGAAAATGAACACTGATGTACACCAGAATTGCAGTTAGAGCTCCAGGTTCAAGTGTAGCAGATCCATATACCCAGGCTCTCAGACTCTAGCATTGTAACCTTGTGTCCTACAGGGTTCTGAATGGTCCATTGTTGAAAGGCATAATATGCTCCCCAAACACTTTGCAATAAGCATTTGACTTCTATTGTCAATGTCACTACAGATCTGAACCTATCAGAGCTCCAGTAGCTCACGCCCATCAACCTAGCTCCGGAGGCTAAGGTCTCAGGAACACAGGGTGAAGCCAATCAGGGCAGGGAAGTCTTTGACATTCTGACTTCCACTTCTGAAAGGTCAGATGTACAAGAGCTTCTTGTGTTTCCCTTGGTGATGAGAATTTACTTGCACTCTAAATGTTCTTAGAGTTCCTGAGCTATAGAAGAAGGCAAGAAACATCAACGACACATCCGGGGTTCAAATGAAGTTCTCAGAATCCAAGCCCTAGCCCTGTTAGCAGGATGAAATCCACTGTAACACTGTATTTGAAGGAAAGAAAACAGTTGCAAAAGCCAGGCTAGTTGCCAAGACCTAGCCCTGCAGGATTAAGAGGCAGAATGTACACACTCAACAGGGAAGTGAGCTGCCAAACAACTTCATTCATTCCAGGAACAACCAGTAATGAAGGGAAACCTGAAATATTTGTTAGAGTTACACCAGGGTCAGGCTTTTATCAGCCTCTTCAAATAATGACTAATTAACCTTCCTCCTTCAGGTGAAAGGAGCCTCAGGCTATCTTTAGGTTACCAATAGAAAGCCAGTTTAGTGAGGGAGAGGGGAGGAACAGAGTAGAAAAACCCTGCTCTCTGGTCTTAGGGAGTGGGTTTTTGACTCTCCATTTGTCAGATTTGAAGCCCTTCTACCTCTGCCAGTCCATTCTCCTTCCTTCATTCTCCACTTAATTAATGCAAATCCCCAGACCAACTAGAGGCAGGGCTGTTTCTCTTCTGTCTCCAAGCCCCTGAGTTAGAACCTAGCTCTGCCCTCGTGGCTCTGGGGCCTTTGGCTACCTTAGAAGTGGGAAAGAGACAGTCTTCCTGCTCTGTCATTGTGTGAAGGTGATGCTGGTGACCTAACACACTGCAGAAGGCCTCATGAATGGGAAGTGTTCCCTTCTTTCCTCCTGACATCCAAGACCAGATTTATCTATCAACTTTCTATCTATCTATCTATCTAATCTATCTATCTATCTATCTATCTATCTATCTATCTATCTATCTATCTATCTATCTATCTATCTATCTATCTATCTATCTATCTATCTATCTATCTATCTATCTAATCTACCTACCTACCTACTTAGGTATCTCTTTGCCAGTTTTTGGATTGAACTCAAGGTCTGGGCACTGTCTGTAGCACTCTACTACTTAAGCCACAGCACTAATTCTGGCTTTTTCTTTGTATGTGATACCGAGGAATCGTACCCAGGGCTTCGTGCATGCTAGGCAAGCATTTTCTCACTAATCCACATTCCCAGCCCCTTCATCTTTTCCTTAATGGTAGTTTTTACATAAGTATGCTACCATTTTAAGTCCCCTAGTTTAATTTTCTGAATACTGGTTACTTCTACAAAACCTGATTTTCTTTTCCCCTGCCTGATTTGTGACTGGTCCTGCATTGGCCTCATAATTAATGTAAATAAAGGCTGCTGAGAGCTGCAGTGTTCATCATATAATGACACAGGACTGGAAACCTGGAAGAGAAAGCCATGGGTCTGAAATGAAGAAAATGGTGCAGTATGCACTAGGAGCATATTTGAAAAAATGAACAAGTAAATAAAAGAAGAAGCAATGCATACAGTCTGTTTGCACTCAGGGAGGTAATATACACACATAAGTAGGTAGGGCGTTGATAAAAAAAACTTGGCCTTCTCTTTTTGAAAATTTTTTTGTGGTCATCCCAGGGCTTAAACTCAGGGCCCGATGCGTTCCTTGGCTGTTTTTCCCAAGGCTGAGGTGTTACCACCACCACAGCTCCACTTCCAGCCATCTGGTCATTAACTGGACATAAGCACCTCCCAGGCTTTCCTGCCTGTTCTAGCCTGTGTTTCCTGCTTGGCTTTCTCTCTCAAAGCTGGAGCTCTTTCCTCTGGACCACTGCTCCACTTCCAGTTTTCTGGTGGTTTATTGGAGATAAGAGTCTCACAGACTTCCTGCTCAGGTTGACTTTGAATGGCAATTTCCCGAAGAGGATTCAAGCAGCTTTTCTCAAGGATACACAGAGGAGTGCTCCATACAAAACCTCATTGTAAATCTCGAGAGGCACTAGAGGAAAAGAGATACATGAAAATGCTTCTAGTGTGTTCTAGATACTTAAGGTTGGAGACACACAACCCATAATTATTAGATCATTTTATGTGCAAAAGGAACAATGCAGACATTATGAGAATCATTGCAGCTTTCAGTCCTCTCATCCTGAGACAGTAAATTCACTGCAGCTCAATGCTAAGTGACAGAACTGGCATGTCCTGTGGATATTTTCTCCCAATTCCTGTGACACTCGTTACTCACTTTTGGCTTCAAACCTGTGACCAGAGGGGAAGATGAGGCAAGAAAATCCTTCTCAGTGAAAACAGCCATAAAGATCATTGGGTAGTTAACTTATAAATTCAAGACATTGGAATGACCCTGTTAAGAAGTCAGATTGTCCAGATTAAAAAATGAAGAAGAAAGAAGGTACCAGTGGCTGCTGACTGTAATCCCAGCTCCTCCTTAGGAGGCTGAGATGTAGAGAATCTTAGTTTGAATCCAGCCAGCATAGGAAAGTACATGACACTGTTATTTCTAAGAGATCACAGAAAAAAACAAAATGGGGCTGTGATTCAAGGTTAATGCACTATCCTTGAGCAAAAGGAGCTCAGGGACAATGCCTAGACTCATAGTTCAACCCCAGGAACTGTCCCATCAAAGAGCCTGTACCTCCATATCTTTGTGTATGTATGGACGTATTCCTATAGGTGAAGCTCCAGAGTAGCTATGATGAATGGCACCAAGCTAGGAAATTTGTATTCATAAAATGATTTCATAACAGAGACTGCTTTCATGACACTGCATGTTCCAGGGCTCCTTTCACTGGTCCCAGTATAACCTGTGGATTTCTCTGTATCCCAGGCCTTGTGGACGAAATCTCTCTCATTTCCTGGACAGGCAGAAAAAAGGCCTCATTCCTGTACTGCTGTGTAACAAACAACTCCATCCGGGTCAGATAGTGAGGAGGAGTGCAAGCGGGCTCTGAAGGTCAGGAGAGAAAGGTCACTATGTACTCGCAACTATCTCTCTCCCCAGTGCTCTGTTTTGACAGGAAGCTTTCATTTGTGCCATCTCCCGTGACAGGCCAAGTTCTGTGCAGTGTTCAGATACAGTTCTCAATATAATTCAAAAGTCCTTCTGGCAGACAACTAGGGCACTGAAGCTTATGAAATGTTTCATTGAGGGCGATGTTGGGCCTATGATGTCTCTCCTAGTTTTTCACAAGGTTGGGAAATCCAAGCACATATCTGACATCACAAAGCTTCCTGTCTTCTAGGGCTGGTGAATCTCATCAGGTTTTGAAACTTTTGCCCTCTCCTATTTGGGCCCAGGGTGGCTATCTTTTGGGAACACGGAGCTAACTTGCTGACCATGATCTCAGTGAAGAAGCCCGGTATCTTACCATTTTGTGTAACAGCATCACTCCTAGTCTGTGTGTGTGTGTGTGTGTGTGCACACGCATGTGTGCGCCTGCGTGTGGGCCCATATACCATTCTTGGAAGTTGAACTTAATGTAACAGCATGGAAAAGGAAGACATATTAATTGCTACCTCAAATTTTCTGAAAAGCTGAAATGTCATCATTTGATTCAAATTTTCATTATTTGTCTACAGTGTCATTAAGTGCACATAAATGCAAATATGAGCCGGGTGCTGGTAGCTTACGCCTGTCATCCTGGCTACTCAAGAGGTTGAGACCGGAGGATTGTGGTTCAAAGCTAGCCTGGTGAGGAAAGTACATGAGACAATTACCTTCAATTAGCCACCAGAAACCAGGAAGTGGTGTTGTATCTAAAGTGGTAGCGCACACAATTTAAGCTCAAGAACTGAGGAACAGTGCCCAGGATCAGAGTTCAAGCCCCATGACCAACAAAAAAAGTCAAATATAATTTTAGTTTCCCCAAAAGGAACTATGAAGTCAATAGTAATCTTCCCAAGCAGAAAAAAGTTTCCAATATGATTCAGTGCACCTACTTTTGCTGAGTTATTTAAGTTATGGCTTCTTTGCTGGAAGTATTCTCTTCTTTTAAAAATTGTCAAATATTACCTTTATAATAAACTTCATCTAATATTTCTTTGTTCAAAAGAGAAGTCCATACAGTTGGTGTCTCTTAGCTTTCTTACTATCTCAGTTCAAAGCCAACCCAGGCAGGAGAATCTGTCAAATTCTTATCTCTAATTAAACCCCCAAAATCCTGAAGTGGACTTTTGGCTTAAGCAGTAGTGTACTAGCTTTGAGGGCAGGTGGGCAGGAAAGACAAATGTTCAGGGACAGGGTCCAGGATCTGAGTTCAAGCCTCAGAAGCAGCTCAAACTAAACAAACAAACATGAAACAAAAAAACCCACATATTTTTTTGGACCATCCTTAAAGCACTGGTTTGAAAAGAGGCTCCTTTTGCTGATCATACTCACTGGATCCTGCTTTTTGGAATCCTTATTGATATGGTGAACTCAGGACCAGAATAAAGGAATGGATATCTGACTTTTACAAGAGAATCATCTCAGGAGTTAAGTATCCATGCATAAGACATTTTAAAACCTCCGTGTCTTTATTTCTTTGCAGAAGATTGTAAAACATTGTTTTTTTCCATTTTTTCTATGCTTGCCTTCAAATCTCATATTGTTTCCTTTTGTAATACTCTCAACTAGAAGTTTACAGAAAGTTTTATGAGTAAAGAGCACACTCGAAAAAGTCAGGGACAGGGTTTCCTTCAAGCCTTGGATTATTTTCTTGTACAGGGTTTCCTTCAAGCCTTGGATTATTTTCTTGTACAGTAAAAGGATCACACAAATTAACTTGAACTTTGTCATTTCTCTATGTTCAATTTCTCTCCTGGATTCAGTTTCTACTTCCTCTAAAAGTTCCTTCCAATTACTTCCAATAACAATCTACGGTGCTGCTCCAGGCAAAATGAATGTTTTCTGGCTTAATTGAAATAGCACAAAGACATATTTGGGCATGAGGTAACACGTGTTTCAGAGACAACTTAGTAACGAGAAAATATGGAATTTAAATGGCTTATATAACATTATCCATGTTCATATGGCCATATAAGACTATGTTAAGTGAAATGAGCCCCAAAATAGGGACACAACTTGTTTTTTTCTTTTTTACTATTGTTTTTAATGTATCTAACATGTATTATGTGATTTTTTTTGTTTCTCTTCTATTTTCTTCCTCAATGGTATAACCCGTTTCCACTGTTTGATATCGGTTAACTGCATCATGCATACACATTTTTCTAATGTGGGGAGGGGAAGGGAAATAAAATGGTGAATCAAGGATACAGTATGACCTGTTGTAACAATGAGATGAACAAGACACTATGTCGAAAAGGAACTTTACAACTTGGGGATAGGAGGAGAGAGTTGTGGTGGGGGGGGGGGGAAAGGGATGGCAGGGGAAAGACAAAAGAGGAGGTAACAATGCTCCTTAGATAATGTAGTCATTAACTTACTTATGTAACTCTAACCCCTCAGTCCACCATTTTCACAATAAAAAAAAACATGAAAAAAAACATTATCCTGGAGTACATTAAGTTCAAATTTCCTAAGTGCTCTGTAAATTAAGACCAATTTTAAGTGGGAAGAATGTTCTCAGAAACATATTTTGGTCAGTGTTTGTGTTGTGCATTATTACCCAAGTGTACATAAGTTAACAGAAGGACAAACAATAGGTATAGGAGAAAGAGAAATTCTGTATTTAAGTATAATTGTTCGATACTAGATAGAAGACTCTGCAAATAAGACAACGTTGAAATAATAAAGCCAAGGCCAGTATGTAGATCTATGGGAGTGACATAAAGAAAGCATTACTACTAAGTGGAACATGAAGGGTGAGACCACTCTCTTTCTTCTACTAGCTCTAAATCATGATAGGTAATCATGCAGATTTGTAAAAAGTAGAATGGAAGAATAATTCTGGTTCTAAGCAATCAGATATAAGACCATGGACTTAACTGGAAAAAAGTCCATGTCGAGAAAGCAGGAATTATATTAGCAATAAACTAGTGGCTAAGATCACATTTCTTTTTTTTTTCTTTTCTTTCTTTCTTTTTTTTTTTTTTTTTTTTTGATGGTAGTGGGGCCTGAACTCCGGGCCTGGGCACTATCCCTCTATTTTTCAGCTCAAAACTTTTCTATACCTTTCAGCCCCACACCACTTCCAGTTTTCTTGTGGTTAATTAGAGATAAATGCCTCAGAAACTTTCCTACTCATGCTGGGTTTGAACTGCAATCCTCAGATCTCAGCCTGCTAATTAGCTGGGATTACATGTGTGAGCCACTTGAACCCTGCTTAGGATCACATTTCTAACAGTGTACACTCAGCATATGTAATGTGTATGTTCATTTATCTTTATATGAACTCGAGTTAAAAATCTGGGCTACAGCTTAGATTTTACACTCACAAAAATGGTTGTAGTTCAAAAGTTGATACCCCTGGAGAAATAAAACTTAAGAATGCAAAGTAGTCTGGGAAGTTCAGTTTGCATCCAGCTTGGGCAAAACAGTCTTTGTGACACTATAATTAACCAGCCAAAAGATGCATTAGAAGAATGGCTCAAGTGATAGAATACTAGTTAGGAGGAAGATTGCTGAAGAAGAGCTTGAGGTTTTTGCATACATATATACATACAAATACGCACATACACACAGAGGCACTTATATGATCAAACACAGATATGGAACAACTCTAGATTCTGTAGAAAAGTTAGAAAATATGTCCTGAGTAAGACTAAAATCAAGTGATAATTTTTAATATTAGAAAGTCTTTCCCCAAAAAGCTTGAGAATATTACGTAGGTGGGAACAAAAATAGTAAGAAAGTCAAGTCATCATTAATAAAGGGATCAGATCCAGGAAGGAATGAATCACAGACCCCTTCAGGTGCATATGAAAATGTTCATATCCTGCGTCAAATGTTAGAACATCTTTGAAAATAGTACATGAACAGTCTGAGCCATCAGTCTAGTGGAAAATATTATTGGAGAAGTTCAGAATTGCTAGTCTGTATCTAGATTAAATAAACCAACAAACTATGGTAGGACAATGTGATACAAGCCAGGAATTCTATCACTCAGACTTAAACAGGTAATTAGAGAATGGAATGACATAGTGATACTTTCACTGGACTAGGTAGTATAATTTTGTCTCAATAAAACAAACCAAGAAAGGAATAAAAAATAAGTCAGAAAGAAACACACAGTTGGAAATTTGGGCTAATTTTGTCATTATGTTTTGAGAAGTCAAGTTTCCTATTGAACTGCAACTCATATATTTAAACTCAGTTGTGTTTAAATATCGCCTTCATTACAGAACATTACTAGATGCAAAAGAGCACATGATTCCCAACCAAGAATTTGAGAAAGCAATAATCATTCTGTTAGATTCCAAAGAAATGATGAAGGATTAGAGAAGCTTAAGCCTAGAGAGACAGGAAAGTTCATTTAATGTAGGACTTTGTAGACCTGGCTAAATAAGAATTGAGATTTAAAATAAATATTTTTGTTTGTAATTTAATATTCTATAGGATACTATAAAATTGTTTTTAAGTAGAAGGTTTAATTTACAAATTCAGAAATGATTCTGGCATTCTATTTGCCTAAAATATTCGTTCAAGTGAGGTATAATTAGAACTTAGTTAATAGTTAATTTCAACAGTTCATAAGTAACACAATAATGTGAATAATCTAGATAAAGTTGCCAACTAATTGATGCTATTAATTTATGAATTTAGCAAAAGAGCAATTTTTTGAGACTTTGGTGTAACATGTTATGAAGAGAGTAATTGTGTAACATCTTTTTTTTCTACATCTTTTTTTTTTTCTATACATAACACAGGAAGAAATTTCCTTAATTATGTACCTCTGTATACAATGAGAAAAATGTTAGGGTTTGTTTTTATTTTGTTTTTGTTGTTTGCTTTGTCCTAAGGCTTAACTTCTAAGCCTGGGCACTGTCTCTGAGCCTGCTTTTGCTCAAGGCTACTGCTCTACCACTTGAACCTCAGTGCCACTTGTGTCAGGCTTTTCGTGAGCAGTTTATTGGAGGTAAGAATCTAAGGAACCTTCCTTCCTGGGTGGAATTTGAACCAGGGTCTTCATATCTTAATATTCAGACATTCAGATCTCCTGAATGTCTATGATAGATAAAATATATAACTGTAAATAATATTTTCAAGTGTTCTGATCTCAAGAATAACACTGGAGCCGGGCGCTGGTGGCTCACGCCTGTAATCCTAGCTACTCAGGAGGCTGAGATCTGAGGATCGGTTTCTAAGCCAGCCCGGGCAGGAGAGTCCATGAGACTCCTATCTCCAGTAAACCACCAGAAAACCGGAAGTGGCACTGTAGCTCAAGTGGTAGAGCACTCGCCTTGAGCTGATGAGCTGAGGGACAGAGCCCAGGCCCAGAGTTCAAGCCCCACGACCGAGAAAAAAAAAAAAAAACAAGAATAACACTGGTGGAAAATGATGCAGCAAAGTTTAGTGTAGTGTTCTTTCCACAATACGAAGGGCAGCACATTAGCAGAAGTGTAGTATTTTTTCACAATAATTATATGCTTGTCCTGTTGTGAATTTAAGGAATTTTAAGGTGCACATTACAAGATGGAAATTATTGAGCTAGGATGACTTTATGGCAGAAAACTTGGGATTGATGGTCATAGAAATAATGGCTTACTTTGATGAACAAATGTTTACTCTAGAGGAATTAATATAGATACTTCATATTTTTACCTTCTACCAGACTGTGGCTATTTTTTCTGTTGAATTTAAATATGTAACGCCACATTAAAAACTGCACCTATTGCAGAATTAAATAAAATGCAAACAGGTAACTATTTTGAATGTCTCTAGTATGGCATGTTCCGAATTTGAAAATGAGTAGTTAGTAATAATAGGAATGTTGAAGAACACATATTCTCTACCCTCTTAGCAATTATTCAGTTTGAAAAGTTAAGAGTTTTCATAGAATGGAACTATTTCTGTTTTAGTATGAGACAATACTAAAATAATGTTTTTTTTCAAAATAATGGCAAGTATATTCTGAAAATATTGTATATTTTCATAATAGTCAAGATGATGACCTTCTGACAAATGGGTAATTAATTCAAATTAGTAGCCAAAATGTTCATTTCTTAAAAAGGTAATACACATAGAATAATATTTACTATAACAATACAGTGAAATTGTATTTTATGCAGCTCATTTTTAATTTAATTTTATTATAAAGGTGTTATATAGAAAGGGTTGCAGTAATTGTAAGGTAATGAATACATAGCATGTTGAACTTTTTACCCGCTCCCTCATTTTTCTCACAGTTTTCCTTCACCCCTATACCTCTCATAAGTTGTAATGTAAATTTCCAACATGTTGTTTTTGAGTATTGCTATTGCATTGGTTTGGCCTTTGTTCTTTGTCCCGACATTTCGTTGTGCGTCTTCCCGTGCCAAATTAAGACAAATGTATCTACAATACACAGGATACCGAAATCAAATATAACAGGGGATAAACCAAAGAGAAAACACAAAAGAAAAAAGAAATCACATAGTACATTAAAAACAACAATCACAAACAGAAAATTCTTTTCCCATATCCAGGAGGTCATTTTGCTCGTCATCATCTTATATGGTCATAAAAACATAGTTATTGAGCAATTCTGATCAACTGCTAGGGCAATCCTAGACATTTCTAACTTATTACTAATGAGGAAACCAGGGAATCTGTTTCTTTGTGTCTTGTTTATTTTACTTCATAGGATTTTTCCAAGTCTTTCCAGTTCTGTATGAATTTGAAGTATATAATTCCACTGTGCATACATAAACCACATTTTGTCAATTCGTTCATCTACTGACTGCATATAACTATCACATAGTGTCATTCAAAAATGAGAGATGCCACTTCCCCAGACATTCTAAAAGCATGATTTCTAAGTAAGATAGGATTTTATGGTGGTACGAGTTTTGAGATATCTGGATGAGTCTCATGTATATCTTGTACTGAATTAGGCAGGAAGATATCCAATATCATAGAGGATAAAAATGGTAGTGACAAAAATATTTCCCTTGAGAAAGATATAGAAGGCTGCCAGAAGTATAAAGTAGTTCAGATAATTTTGAAGAATTTAGAAATGCAAGCTTAAGTATGTCTCTTTAAATAACAATTATGTAAGTGGAAGGGCAAAAGAAGGGGAAGAGAAGAAAATGACTGACAGCATATCATTGTCCCAAGATAGAGTATAAAAAGACATAATCTATAACTTTCAAGTTAAAGAGAGACCAATAGAATACATCCTACTTAATTTAGGTACATGCAAAATAATTACTTGGCTTTTTCCTATTTTAATGCTCCAAAACAATTGAAGAATTATAGAAAAGTTATGTGATTGTCATTGCTTGAACCAGAACACTAACTGTGATGAGCCTTTTTTTTCTCACTTTGCAGTTGGAAAACAGTCCCTAGTTGATGATGTTGTGGCTGATTAGAGTCAGAGTGAAGGGCTTGTACTTGTACAATTATCCCAGAATAGGTTAAAGCAGTTTTTTCCCCCAAGATATCCAAGTACATTGTCTGAATCTGTACTTTGAACACACCCTCACACCTGAGCACATTATTTGAAATTATACTTCAGCATTTCTTGGCACTTTCTACTTTGTGCCCTTGTCTTCTTTGCACATTCCTTTTGAGCTCATATTTGCTCTATTTCCATTTCATCTGTAAAAACTGCTAAAAAAAATTGTTCAACTACCACTTCTTCTTTGCACATGCCCAGTCTATGTATGAAGGTACATTGTCCATGTTAAGCAATAGTGTAGTACTAACTCTCTGAGGAGAAAAGTTCCACAATATGACCCTATGTCCACATTAGAGTGTGTAGAATTTAAAGCATTTTAAGACAAACCGTGACATTGGAATTGAAAGGCTCCTTATGGACATTTTCTTGGAGCTCATTAGTTTTCCCAAGATAAATATAAATACCCACAAAATCTGGATTGATATTTTTAATGTTACCACTGTGCATGCATCCATATTAAAAATTTGCACAAATAAAAAAACAAAAATACTAAACCATAACAAGTAGATTGACTACATGCTTATATCAAATTATGGAATAGATTTTGGAAGTATTGCAAATTCCTAACCAGTATGAATTAACTTCCTCTCTCCCCATCACTACACACAAATATTTAAGAGTGTGAACAGAATTATTTCAAGTAATATACTATAAATGTTACTGCAATATCATGTGTATATCTAAAATTCCCTTGAAAGTAATAGATTCTACATTCTATTGAAATATTAGTTATTCTATTCTAGGAAACTTTTGGAACAATAGACTATATATCTTTGAAATGAAAAAGGTCAAAAAATAGCATAAAAGTTTTAGAGTAAGTCTGTCTTCAGCAATATATATATATATATATATATATTATATATTATATGTAGAAAGACATACATTTTTAGAGATTATTTGTCATCAGAAATATATACATATATCTGAATTTATGTGTAGAATGATGTATATTATAGTGAAACAAAAATCGTAAGACATAATTAAAATTTAAAAAATACATCTAACCAAGCGCCAGTGACTCACGCCTATAATTTAAGCTGTTCTGGGTAATGAGATCTTAGAATTGGGTTCAAAACTAGCTCAGACAGGAAAGTACTTGCTAGGGGGTGGGAAGGTGGCTTAGTGGTAGAGCCCTTGCCTTGCATGCATGAGGCCCTGGGTAAGATTCCTCAGCACCACATAAGCAAAAAGAAAAAAAGCTGGAGGTGGCTCTGTGTCTCAAGTGGTCGAGCGCTAGCCTTGAGCTGAAGAGCTGAGGGACAGCCCCCAGGCCCCACTACTGGAGCCCCCCCCCCCCCCCCCCGCCACTAAAGAAGTACTTGTTAGATTATCTCCAATTAACCATTAAAAACCAGAATTACCTCTGTGCCTCAAGTTGTAGAATGCTGGCTTTGAGCATAAAAAGGCTTAGGAATAATGCCCAGGCCTTGCAAACAACAACAACAAAATATATCACATTAATTTCACAAAAGCACCATTTAACTGCTGTGAATATTTCTTAGAAACATGAATACATGCCCCTGGAAAATGTTAAGTAAAAAGTATAGAATATTTATGTTTATGTTAAAGACATGACTATTTAGTTTGTTTAAGATATTTAGGTAATAATTAGGAATTAAGAATAATGATAATTTATTGGGACTGGTCTTTTATTCTATTTTACTATAGTAATAAAATGATATTTGTAATGATTGTATAAAAATACTCTTGTTTGGTATTTGAGTTATAATAAGTAATAAACACTTTTAATTGATTTCCAAAAAAATCATTTTCCTAATGGTATCAATCCTTTTGTAATTTCAGAACATTTAAAAAAATTAGTCCAATGCTGGTTTGCTCCAAGGCTATATTTGTTTTCTTGTTCTAGTTTTTATATGTTGGTAGAAATTAAAATTCCAAAAATTCATTGGATATTGGTATTCAGGAACATCTTCATAGGTACTAATATTGGAGTCGCTTAAGTGGAATTGTTTTATTTCATTTGTTATTTTCACAAATAAATAAAGATGATTATGTGTTTTGTTTCTTTTCATTGCTATTGGCTCTTACCTTGAGAATAATTTTTTTCCTAGCAAAGCAGAGAAAAGCAATTGAATTGAGGAAGTAACATATGACTTTCATAGAATGCAGATGCATAGATTTGGGTCTTCTGTCATTTGCTAAAAGTTTCTTTTGCAAAAGTTTATCAATTACTTATAAGTGATGCATAACTCCTAGATATTACAGTTATCACATACACTTTTTGATTGAGTTATCTCTGTATGAACTAAAAAAAAAAACGGACCAAAAACACTCAAAATACACAAAATCACATCTTTGTTTTAAATGCTGTAGTTTACAAAGAATTTTTAGTCAATATTGAAAACATCTTTTTAGGTATTCTGCAATTTGTGTGAAGTATTTTAACAATAGTTTTCTTTTTTTGCTGCCATGAAATTCACATGCAATATATAATCTCCTTTTATTGTATAGATTTTAATGCTTTGGAAGTAAATTGTACAATAATAAGTTTTCCAAGCCTAATTTTCACAAACTTGCATTTCTTCAAATAGAAATTCTGTAAATTTTAGAACAGACATTAAAATAGATATAAAATTCACTTACAGGAATTTGTCCAGCATACATCCTCTATAGTGTGTCTTTTCAAATTTGTTTTTGGGGATTATTTCCAGGGTCTCACACATACTACTCAAGTGCACTGTCAATGAACTACATTCCCTGTCCAAACAAGTTTTTTACTTCTCTTTAATACGTACAGAACAACAGTTGGCAATTAATATTCAACAGGCCAGGCAATGGGTATTTACCCTCTCAGGGTATGATTTATTTGAAATTATCCTTCCTTTGCCAAAAGACCAAGTAAAATATTTGTTCAACATGTCTGAAATGCTATAAATAGCATTAGTAAATTTTACTGGGCAATTTTCCTATCATTTTCCCAAAGGTAGATTGTGGGATTGCTTGCTTATACAACAATTTGTCATTAATAATATAATTACCAAGGCCCCTATTTCCACTGCTCTTACTGTTTTTACAGATGGCTCCAAAACAAAAAGTGCTTATTGGACAACAAATAAATATTGGGTACAAACAACTACTTTAGCATCAGTTCAACAAAATGAACTTTTTGCTATTATTAAGGTGTTACAAGATTTTGTTGGAGATGTTAATATTGTTACTGATTCTGCCTATGCTGTAGGGGTTGTGACTAATATAGTCACTGCTGTTACTTATTCATCTAAACCCCAGCTAAACCAATTATTTAAACAATTACAAGCATTACTGCAACAATGTAATACCAAAGTGTTTGTAACTCACATTAGGGCTCACTCTTCGTTACCTGGGTACCTTGTATATGGCAATAATCAGGTTGATAAATTAGTTTTGCTTCTGCTAAACAAGATCATGCTCATTTACATATAAATGCTGGCCATTTACATATGCATTATAAAATACCTTATTCTCAAGGTAAACAAATTATAAAAAGGTGCCCTCTCTGCAGACGAATGCATTTGAGAGTTGTTCCTGCTGGAGTAAATTCCGAGGATTACATCCTAACGAGCTCTGGCAAATGGATATAATCCATGTACAAACCTTTGGCCATTTTTCCTTTGTACATGTTACAATAGATACTTATTCCAAATTTGGGCTTTTGCCTTTACGGGAGAAACTGTTAACCATGTAATAGAACACTTATTGGAAGTTTTTGCCATTATGGGAGTGCCTGCCAAATAAAGACTGATAATGGATCAGCCTATAAAAGTATCAAATTTAAAAGATTTTGTGAACTTTATGATGTGGTACTTATTACAGGAATAGAATATATCTCCCAAAGACAATCCATTATTGTACGAGTTCATTGCACACTAAAACAACAAATCAAAAAATTAAAAAGGAGGAAAAGGTTGGATGAAGGTATGGACATTTTCTGGTTTTCATGCAAAATCCTAAAATAATTTTACATCAAGCTCATTTTGTTCTTAACTTTTTAAACTTACCACAAGGAGATATTTTACCTAGAGCTGAGCACCATTTTGAACAAATATCACAAAAACCTTATTTAAATGCTCCCACATGGATTAAGATTACATTGAAAGCAGAATGGCAACTAGGAACATTATTACATAAGGGGCGAGGATAGAGTTTTGTGTCTACACAGGATGGCAAACAATACTGGCTTCCTGCACGATGGATAAAGACGCGGCCCAGTGAGGACAGCCCCATATCCTGCAAGGAATCGGCCACCAGTTGAGGAAGAAGAAATCCCCACTGCCCACCTGGGGGCAGGTATAAAAGTTGACTGGAGAAGGGCAAAAGATGTTACAACACACTGGTAAACCTGTAATGGCTGAGAACTTGTTCTGGCCATGTGTGCCCTGCTTACTGTAAACCCTATCCATGCTAATACTAATGTAAGTTATTGGGCCTTTGTTCCTAACCCTCCTTTATTGGAACCTGTTGTTTGGGGAGACATGGATATAACCATCTATAATGTTCCTGCTGTTTTATCTCCTCCTTGGAATAATTTCACATTTTCCAATAAGGATGATGGTAGCTTTTTAAGTTTTACTTACTATACTCATCCCTTGTCTGTCTGTCTGGGGCTTCCTCCATGTTTAGTTATGAATTGGCAACATTGGATTTTACCTGGGAAATGCACTTCCAATTCTAGAACACAGCTGAAGCGATTAACTACTTGGTGCATTAATAGTAGCTGGGAAAGTGTCACCTTTGATGGCAAGTTATCCTTACCTATGTGTCCTGATTTTATTTATATTGATTTATAATATCAGCGTTTTGTGTGGCAAGAGTGTAGAGGAACATTTGGAAAAGTGTTCAATAATTTTATTAATTGGAGAACTTTTGGACAGTTTATTAACACATGTTCAGAATGGAATATTACCAGATGTGATTTATCAAATGTTACTAGGATGCTGGAAGCCATTAATGGATCACTTACTGGAGATCGACTGATGGACTAGTGAGATGGAGGCATTGCAGATGCTTGATGGGCTTTCATGACTGTACTCACTGCTTTTCAGACTCACCTTTGGAAGGTCAGAGCGGTGCTGAAACCCGTGATGCTATCAAATGGATCGTTTTCAGGGACGTCAAACTCTGCATCCACTTATAATTTTACTTGGTACAAATCTTATGATGTTACTGCTTGTGTACCTCTGCCTTATGTATTTTTAGAGGGAAATTTTACATTTTCTCCTACTATTTCTTGTATTAATTGTCGCCTGTATTCATGCGTTAATTCCTCTCTTAATTTTAATGACAGTAATAGTACTATGATATTACAACAAAGAACTCATATTTGGCTACCTGTTATATTAGGAAGAGAATGGTCCCAAAATCTTTGGATAGTGTTGTTATTGAATTTTTTTACCAAACTACTAAAACGTACAAAGCGTATGATTGGAGCCATTATCTGTGATCTTAAACTTAATTGCTATTACCACTGTTGCTGCGGTGTCTGGAATTGCCCTATACACTTCCTTACAAACTAAGCACTTTGTGGAAGAATGGCACCGGGATTCACATGAATTGTGGGTCTCACAGGTAGAAATTGATGCTTTAATATAAACACAGATTAATATTCTTAAACAGACAGTGGGATGGTTAGGAAAAAAGTTATTGGTTGTGGAAAAACAGTTATTATTAAAATGTGATTGGAATTTTACTACCTTTTACATTACTAATGTAAAATATAATAAATCTATACATGATTAGAATGTAATACAGTAGTATTTATCTGGAAATTCTACAGCTGCTCAATTGATTGCTCAGTTACAATTTAATGTACATGATATTTTGGGTAAACAATTTACAAATGATGATGCTTCTAATAGTGCTGATGCATTTATTAAACAATTGGAAGGGTTGGATCTGAAAGAAATACAACAAAGCATTTCACATACTACTAGTAGTATGGGAATCATGATTGTTATTATTTTGTTTGCACTTGTACTGTTATATTTGATTTTTATGAAACCAATGCAAGCGTCTATGATAACGCTGTGGAAAGCTTTACTTTTAAAACAAAAGAATAAAGTTGTGAAGACTCAGGGTCTATGTTAAAGGGGCAGAATGATGCAGGCTCTGGCCTCAGGATTATCCGAGGACTGTGAGGATTAGGAAAGCTCTTGGCATGCCGGGCTGGAGAGGGAAAATGTTTTCTCTCCCTGTCTCAAAACACATGTCACAGACTCCTGGGAGCTGAGGAAGTAGCTCTTCTTCTTGCTTAAGCATAGATAAGCAGCTGGTCAAGCATTTTCCTGATATTGAAGAAGTGGTTTGAGCTTGCTCTAAAATAGTTTAGATAATAAAATACCAAGACATTGTCTCATAGGTCAAGTAAAAATGTATCTGTTAAAATTTTTGTGTGAATATCTTCTGACCAAATCTTGGCAAAGATCATGCTTGCTTGTCTTTAAATACCACTGACAATAAAGCACAGCATTCAGTAGCAATTTCTATTTGCACTCTGCTTCCCTTATGTCTTGGTGATATCGTTACCCTTACCCAGGGACCCCAACGCAGTAGATGTTGACAATAGCCCACCAGGGCAGGAAGGTTCCCTAGATTCTTATCTCCAATAAACTCAGCAAAAGCCAGACACAAGTGAGCTGAGGTTGAAATAGTAGGGCACGAGCCTTGAGCATAAACAGGCTCAGAGACAGTGTCCAGTCCCAGCATTCAAGCCCTAGGACAAACCAATAAAACCAAAACAAAAATAAAACCAAATCCCAACCTAGCATTTTTCTCGCAGTATACAGAGGAAGTAATTAAGGAAATTGCTTCCTGTGTTACATACAGTTAGAAGAAAGAAGATGTCACACAATTATTTTCTTCATACCATGTTATACCAAAGCCTCAAAAAATTGCCCTTTTTTGGGCTGGGAAGGTAGCTCAGTGGTAGAGCGCATGCCTTGCAAGCCTGAGGCCCTGGGTTCGATTCCTCAGCACCACATAAGCAAAAAGAAAAATACCGGAAGTGGCGCTGTGGCTCAAGTGGTAGAGCGCTAGCCTTGAGATGAAGAGCTGAGGGACAGCGCCCAGACAAAGAGTTCAGGCCCCACTACCGGACCAAAAAAAAATTGCCCTTTTGCTAAATTTATAAATTAATATCATCCATTTGTTGGCAACTCTGTCTACATTATTCACATTATCATTTTATACATGAAGTGTTGGAATTATCTATTAACTGAGTTCTAATTATAACTCTTTTTTTATTTTAAATTTAATTTTATTTTATTTGTGAACATAATGTACAGAGGGGTTACAATTACATGGGCAGGATAATGCGTACATTTCTTACCAAGCATTGCAGCCTCCTCCTTTGTTTACCCTTCACCTCCCTTCCCAGCATCCCCCCTCCCCCCAATCCCAATCTTTCTCCCCCCTTCCCTCCACCCCTCCCCCCGCACCAACTTTGTAAAGCTCGTTTTGGACATGACAACTTGTACTTCTCATGGTTGCAACAGGTCCACCTGTATCCTTAAACAACTGGTTTTTCTCCATCTCCTCCACAAGTTATACTGACATCAAATATGTGAGAGCAGAGGTTATACTGTGGGGGAGAGACATACAAAGCAACAAAGAGACAATCTTATAAATGCGTTAGAAACACATGCATGAAAGAAAAAAACATGAAAATACCTATCTAAGGGTTCATTTTCCTGACATCACATTATCTGACCTTTTCCGCTTGACTCATACATATACTAGATATTGCAAATAAGGGAAATCATGGGACCTATGTTTCTTTGGGCCTGGCTTACTTCACTTAATATAATTTTTTCCAAGTTTTTCCATTTCCTAACAAATGTGGAAATGTCATTCTTTCTGTTGGAGGCATAGAATTCCACTATGATATATACCACATTTTCTTGATCCATTCATCTACTGAGGGGCATTTGGGTTGGTTCCAGGTCTTAGCTATGGTAAATAATGCTGCAATAAACATAGTTGTGCTGTAGCTTTAGTGTGGTCTTGTTTGTAAACATTTGGGTAAATGCCCAAAAGTGGGATTGCTGGGTCATAGGGGAGTTCTATGTGAAGTCTTTTGAGGAACCTCCATACTGCTTTCCAAAGTGGTTGAACAAGTTTACATTCCCACCAACAATGAAGTAAGGTTCCTTTCTGTCCACATCGCCTCCAGCATCTGTTGTTGTTAGAGTTCTTGATTTTTGCCGTTCTAACTGGAGTGAGGTGATATCTCAATGTTGTTTTGATTTGCATTTCTTTCATGGCTAGGGATATAGAACATTTCTTCATGTGTCTATTGGCCATCCTTCTTTCTTCTTCAGAGAAGTTTCTCTTTAAGTCTTTCGCCCACTTATTTATTGGGCAGTTGTTTCTTTGAGGATTTGTTGTTGAGGGGTTTAAGTTTTTGAGTTCCAAGTATATTTTAGATATGATACCCTTGTCCGTTGTATGGCAATTAAAGATCTTCTCCCAATCCGTGGGCTTTCTATTGATCTTGCTAGCTATGTCCTTTGCCCTGCAGAAGCTCTGCAACTTTATGCAATCCCATTTGTCAAAACTTTCTTTGATTTGTTGTGTTTCCGGGTCTCTATTCAGAAACTTTCGGGCTGAACCAAGGAGACCTAGGCTTTCTCCTATTCCATCCTGTAATGTTTTCAAAGTGTCTGCTTTGACTTCAAGGTCTTTGATCCTTTTGGAGTTGATTCTGGTGCAGGGTGAAATATAAGGATCTAGCTTTAGTTTTCTACATGTAGTTAACCAATTCTGGCAGCAACATTTACTGAAGAAGCTGTCTTTCTTCCGTTCTATTGTTTTAGCTCCCTTATCGAAGATGAGATGGCTACAGGTCTGGGTTCATTTCTGGGTTTTCAATTCTATTCCATTGGTCCTGAAGTCTGTTCTTATGCAAATACCAAGCTGCTTGATTACCATGGCTTTATAGTAGAGTTTGAAATTTGGTATTGATATGCCTCCAGCAGTGTTCTTTCCGTTGAGGAGCGTTTTTGCTATTTGGGGTCTTTTATTGTTCCATATGAATTTTTGGATTGGCTCTTCTATTTCCTTGAAGAATGAGGTTGGAATTTTGATAGGTATGGCGACGAATTTGTAGATAGCCTTGGGAATTATTGCCATTTTCACGATGTTAATCTTTCCAATCCAGGAGCATGGGAGGTTTTGCCATTTTTTAAGTTCTGTGTTGATTTCCTTTTCCAAGATTTTAAAGTTTTCATCATAGAGGTCCTTCACATCTTTGGTTACGTTAATTCCTAGGTATTTTATTTTTTGTGGGGCTATTACAAATGGAGTTGCTCTCCTAATTTCAGCCACACTTTTCTCATTGTTGGCATACAGAAAAGCCATTGATTTTTGTGGGTTAATTTTATAACCTGCTACTTTGCCAAAGTTTTGAATCAGCTTGAGTAATTTGGGAGTGGAGTCTATGGGATTCTTTAAATAGAAGATCATGTCATCTGCAAAGAGGGAGAGTTTTATTTCTTCTTTCCTTTTTGTATCCCCTTTATGTCTGTATCTTGTCTTATTGCTGTAGCTAGGCATTCTAATACTAGCTTGAAGAGAAGTGGAGAGAGTGGGTATCCTTGTCTTGTTCCTGAGTTAAGAGGAAATGGCTTTAGTTATTCAACATTAAGTATAATGCTGGCTGTATGTTTGTCATATACTGCCTTTATTGTATTGAGGAATTTTTCCAAAACCTTCATCATAAAGGGGTGTTGGATCTTGTCGAATGGTTTTTCTGCATCTATTGAGATAACCATGTGGTTCTTATTCTTGCTCCTGTTGATGTGATGAATAATATTAATTGATTTGCATATATTGAACCAGCTTTGCATCCCTGCAATGAATCCTGTTTGATCGTGTTGTATGATTTTTGGGATGAATTTTGAAGTCGATTGGCCAAAATTTTGTTGAGAAGTTTTGCATCAATGTTCATCAAAGAAATTGGTCTATAGTTCTCTTTCTTTGATGAGTCCCTGCCTGGTTTTGGGATGAGGGTTATGATGGATTCCTAGAATGTGTTCAGTAGTGAGTTTTCTCTTTCAATTTCATTGAAGAGTTGGAGGAGTATTGGTGTGAGCTCTGCTTTGAAGGCCTTGTAGAATTCTGCTGTAAAACCATCTGGTACTGGACTTTTCTTAGCTGGAATGTCTCTTATTGCTGTTTCTATTTCAATGCTTGATATGGGCCTGTTAAGATAGTTTAACTCATCTTGGTTTAGTTTGACATGTCAATATTTGCTCGGAAAAGGTCCATTTCTGTCAAGTTCTCAAATTTATTAGCATAAAGTTTTGAGAAGTACTCCCTTATAATGTTCTGAATCTTGGTTGTTTCCGTGGTGATGTTTCCATTCTCATCTCTGAGTTTATTAATTTGGGTGTGTTCTGTTCTTTTTCTGATAAGATTTGCTAAGGGTCTGTCAATTTTGTTAATTTTTTTGAAGAACCAACTCTTTGTTTGTGGATTATTTCTATAGTTTTTTTGGATTCTAATTCATTTAATTCTGATTTAATTTTACTTATTTCTTTCCGTCTACTGGTTTAGGGTTTATCTCGCTGCTCTTTTTCAAGGAGGTTTAGATGTGTCATTTAATTGTTAGTTTCAGATCTCTCCAATTTGTTGATGTAGGAGCTCAGAGCTATAAACTTGCCTCTGAGTACTGCCTTAGCTGTGTCCCAGAGGAGCTGGTAATTTGTGTGTTCTTTTTTGTTGAATAGCATGAACATTTGAATTTCCTTTCTAATCTCCTCCATGACCCACTCATGATTCAGCAGTGTGTTGTTCAGCCTGCATGTGATACCGGACTTTCTTTGGTGGCTTTTGGTGTTGAGTTCTAATTTTATTCCCTTGTGGTCAGAGAGGATGCAAGGTGTAACTTCAATGTTTCTGAATTTAGACAAGTTTGCTTTGTGGCCTAGAATGTGGTCTACTTTAGAAAACGTTCCAAGTGCTGCTGAGAAAAACGTGTATTCAGATGCTGCTGGGTGAAATGTTCGGTAGATGTCTGTTACGTCTAGTTGATCTATGCAGCTGTTTAGATCTGTGGTTTCTCTTGAGTTTTTGCCGAGTTGATCTATCTAGTGGGGAGAGTGGTGTTTTAAAATCCCCAACAATTAGTGTCTTTGGATTGATATGGGATTTGAGAGAAAGTAGTGTTTCTTTGATAAATTTGGGTGCTGTATTTTTTAGCGAATAGATATTTAGACTTGTAATAGCCTCCTGAAGGAGAGATCCTTTAATTAGTATGTAGCGACCTTCTTTATCTCTTCTCACGAATTTTAATTTGAAGTCTATTTTATCTGATATTAGGATTGCAACTCCCGCCTGTTTATGGGGGCCATTTGCTTGGTAGATTTTGTTCCAGCTTTTCACATTGAAAATGTGTTTGTTTTTACGGGCAAGATGTGACTCCTGCAGGCAGCAGATAGAAGGGTCTTGTTTTTTAATCCAACTAGACAGTCTATGTCGCTTAATTGGAGAGTTCAGTCCATTAACGTTAAGAGATAGGACTGAGAGGTATTTGGGAGTTCCTGCCATGTTATACACCTGCTTGGGGTCTGTGAAAACTGTGTTCTTCCTATGGTTCTTGGATTCTGTTTGGGTGCAGTTTCTTGGCCTTTCTTGTGGTCTTGTTGGTTTTCTATGTGTAGGACATCTTTAAGAAACTTTTGTAGAGCTGGTTTGGTGGAGATGTATTGTTTCAATTTTTCTTTGCTATGGAAGGTTTTTATTTGGCCTTCAGTTATGAAGGAGAGTTTGGCTGGGTACAGTATTCTTAATTGATAGTTGTTTGTTTTTAGGGCATGGCATACATCATTCCAGGCTCTTCTTGCTTTGATTGTCTCTGCTGAGAAATCTGAGGTGATTCTAATTGGTTTCCCTTTATAGGTTATTAACCTTTTCTCCTTGACAGCTTTAAGAATCTTTTCCTTGTTCTGAGTTGATCCTGTGTGGATTATAATGTGAGAGTGGGATGTTCTATTCTGGTATGGTCTATTTGGGGTTCTAAAAGCTTCTTGTATCTGAATAGGCCTATCTTTTTGTATGTTTGGGAAGTTCTCTGCTAGGATCCTGTTAAACAAATTTCCTAGACCATTAACTTCTGTTTCTAGGTGCTCCTCTACACCCATTATCCTTAGATTAGGCCTTCTGATGGTGTCTTCCAGGTGTTGGATAGATCTATCATATTTCTTGGACTTGTCTTGGATGGTTGTATGTTCTTTCTCTATAATATCTAAGCTCTCTTCAATCCCTGAGATTCGATCTTCTGCATGGTCTTACCTGCTGTCAAGACTCTCTACTTTGTTTTTTATCTCTTTTCCTTCAATTTGGTTGGCTTTGATGGCTTCAAATTCTTTGTTGAAGCTCTGTTTTAGGTCTTGTATGAATTTCTTTATTTCCTTAATTTGGTGTTCAGTGTTTGTTCTCAAATCACTTAGTTGATTGGTTATGGTTTCTTTGGACTCCCATTCCTTCTGTTGGGTTCCATTCAGCATTCCCTTTGTGGTCTCCCTGACTTCCTTCAGCTCTTTATTAATGGATTCCATGAATGCCTTTAGTGAGCTTTGTGTATTCTCTATCTGCTCTCTCAATTCCTGTATTACTCTTTGATCAGCTTCCTCCCGTTCGTGGGATTCCTGCAGTTCTCTTTGAGTATTCTCAGCCTGCTCATGCCATTCCTCCCCTTCTCTTTGAGTATTCTCAAGTTGCTCACGCAAATCCTGTATCAGTTTTTGAGTAGCTTCCTCACGCTTATGATATTCCTGTATAAACTTTTGGGATGCCTCCTCTCTCTCCCTATCATGCTCATACAGAGTCCTTTGTAAGTTGTCAAACTTTTCATTTATCATGTTTGCCAGCAGTGTTTGTAGAGCTATTTGGGAACTCTCCTCGATTATTCATTATCTGTTCTGTCCCCTGGTTTCCGAGATTGGGAATTGATATACCTGGATTTGCCATTTTTCTTGTGTTTTTCCGGCTTACTCTGCCCATTTGAGATGAAAATAGCACCAGTTTTGTGCTAGAACACTCTCTTAAGGCTACCATCAACCAAAGTTTGCATTTGTACAGTCAATAGTCTACAGATACAATCTAGTTCAACAGATACATCTATTCAGCATCAAATAACTATATGTTAATGGGCTTTGAACCGCAGAGAAGAATTTGGAAGACCAGAAATTATTAGGGTTATGGAGAGATGTGGGTAAAATATAGGAATAGATTGGTGTGGGGAGGCACAGGGAGAGTTAACTATGTCCTAATCTCAATGCAGAAAATAGGTTGGGTAGGATGCAAGTAGAGAGAGAGAGAAAAAGTAGAAAGGGAAAGGGAAATGGAAAGAGACCAGAAAAAATAGAAACGTAAAAATTAATGTTATTATGGACATTAAAAGGCAATCTATTTAGAGAGGAATGTGAATATATTGAGAGATGGCGAGGGACATAGAGGAGATGTGAAAAACTTAAAAAATGCTTAAAGTATTATATAGGTATGAAGAGGTAGTACTGCTATTAAGGAATTTAAGTCTCAGAGTTTTTGAATTGAGTAATAAATTTGTGGATTAAGTGTGTACACAATGGGGGATAGGGTCTACTATTTAACTACCGGTTTATCTGAGGATGTGCAGGACAAGCGTTAAGTCACATAAAGAAGAACAAAAGAGAGGAAAAGGTGAAAAGGATAAGAAAGGGAGAAAAAAAGACCAGAAGTTCAGTAGAGCTAAACAAGAAACAAAAAGATAATTTAAAAAGGAAGAAAAAGAGAAAGAAGACAAGAAAAGAAAGGAAAACGCACAATCACCTATTCCTAAAATAAAAATTATAAGAGGAAAAAAAAAGGTACTGGAAAACAGTTTTTTTTTTTCAAAAAAGGCAAAAATTAAAGATTAATAAAAGTTTTAGAAAAAAAATTATATATATAAGATACCAAAAAAAAAAGAAGAAGAAGAAGAAAAAAAAAAAGTTCTTTGATTTTTTTTTTTATTTTTTTGGGAGGGGTGGGAAGAATCCTGTATCTCCCTTCTGTCTGTAACCAGCCTCTTTTTGGAGTCTCTGGTCTGCTTGAGGTCCTGTGGCTTGATTGGTTTCTTAAGTCAGTTTGTTCGAACAGGAAGAAAAATGCTCTGCTTTACCCAAGATTTTGAGATCCCCCTCCCAGGTTAGTTTAATGGGAAGCAGATCTGCTTTGAGAATCACCAAGGAGGGGGATGCAGTGATGAGGCTAGGTTCTGGGTAGAGTTGAGGCCTTTCAACAAACAGTAGCTTTTCCCTGGGGCTATTTTGTGAAAAACTCAAAGAGCCCAGCCTGGAGCCATTCTCAGGGTTTCGGTTTTTCAATTGATTGTGGAGGCTGCTAGAGGGAGGGGCAGCCTCTGGCCTGGTTACCCAGTGGGGAAAGTCACTCCTATGGCTGGCGCCTGAGCTGGGTGACTTTTCCCTGGATGGAGCTGAGTCTGTAAGTTCACTTTGCCGTTAAGTTCTTGTGACCTGCTAAATGACTCGTTTTATTCCAAGGCCTGAGTTGGAGCTAGCAGCTCCTCTGAGCTTTGAAGGTGTCCAAGATGGAGATCTCCGGTACTGGGGGGCGGGGGAGAGGGGTGGCCTTCCCTCCTCTGCTCCCTGAGAAGGATTGAGGACGTCAGGCTTCTACTCACGCTGAGTCTTGGTTCCTGGGTCCTCACTCCTCTGCAAACTGCAGGATGAACATGTCTGCTCCTTGTCAGTTCTTGCTGGTGTTGAGTAAAATCCGCTCACCCGCTGCGTCTGGCTCCTTCATCCCAGACTCTCTGTGGCTCAGGTTTGGGTGCCCTGCGGTCGCCGCCGCGACCCTGCCACCACCACGGTGGCTGCTGGCAAGCACTCAGATGTGTCTCCTTGCCTTGGCTTTCCCTCTCTTGCCTAACTCTCTGTCCTGTGATGGCACACTTGGTGTGATTCTCTGGCTTAGCACTGTTCACTGGAACTCTAAAACTGCTTTCTGTGGGAGAGCTTGTTCAGATTCCAGCTTCTCCTACGCCATCTTCCCGGAACCTCCCTAATTATAACTCTTATGAAAGAATATTCTAGGCAAATAGAATGCATGAAACATTTCCAAATTTGTCAATTAAACACTGTACTTAAAAAGAATTTTGTAAGTATCTTATAGAATATGAAATTACAAACAAAACCAAAATATTTATTTTAAATCTAAACTCCAATTTAGCAAGATCTACATAGTCCTTCATTACATTCACTTTGCGATTTCTCCAGGCTTAAGTTTTTGTAATCCTTCATCCTTTCCTTGGAATCTAACAGAGTGATGATTACTTACTTTTTCAAATTTTGGAAGGGAATCATGATCCATTTTGCATCTAAGTATGTTCTGTAATGAAGAGTGCATTTAAAACACAACTGAGGATTATAAATGAGTTGCATTTCAATAGGAAACTTGACTTCTCAAAACATAATGACAAAATTAGCACAAACGTCCAACTTTGTATTCCTTTCTTGTTTGGTTTGTTTTATTAAGACAAAATTATACTACCTGGTCCAGGGAAGGTATCACTGTGTAATTCCACTATCTAATCTCCTATCTTAATCTCAGTGCTAGAATTCTAGCCATCACATTGCCAATCCATAATTTCTTGGTTTATTTAATCTAGATACAGACTAGCAATTCTGAACTTCTCCAGTAATATTATCCACTGCACTGCTCAGAGTGTTCATGTACTCTTTTCAAAGATGTTCTAACATTTTACTAAGTCTATGAACATTTTCAGATGCACCTGCAGGAATCTCTGATTCATTCCTCCATAGATCTGATCACTTTAATAATGATTACTTGACTCTCTTACTATCTCTGGTCCCTATCTATGTAATATTCTTAAACTTTTTTGAAGAAAGTTCACTTGAGGACTCTCTAACATTAAAAATTATCACTTGATTCTAGTCTTACTCAGGACATATTTTCTATTGTTTTCTAACTTTTCCACATATTCTGAGAGTTGCTTCATATGTGTATTTTTGCACATATAAGTGCCTCTGTATATATGTGTATGATTGCATGTATGTATGCAAAGCCTCAACATCTTATTCAGCAATCTTGCTCATGACTGGTATTCTAATAGTTGAGCCATTCTTCCAATCCAGCTTTTGGCTGGTTAATTATATATAGTTTCTCAAAGACTGTTCTGCCCAGGCTGGATGCAAACTGAACTTCCCAGACTCCTTTATATTCTTGGGTTTTATTGCTCCAGTAGTATCAACTTTTAAATTACAAATATTTTGTGAGTGTAAAGGCGAAGTTGTAGCATAGATTTTTAACTCAAGAATTCATATAAAGATAGATGAACATGCACATTACATATGCTGAGTGTACACTATTAGAAATGTGATCCTAAGCTGGGTGGTGGTGAGATCTTCGGATAGGGTTAAAAGCCAGCCCGGGCAGGAAAGTCCCAGAGACTCTTTTTCCAATTAACTACAAGAAAATTAAAAGTGGCACTGTGGCTCAAGTATAGAGCATTAGCCCTGAGCTGAATAGCAGAGGGACAGCTCCCAGCCCTGTGTTCAAGTGCCAAGACCACCACCAACAAAAAATATATAAGTAAAGGAAAGAAAATAAATGTGATCTTATCCACCAGTTCATGGCTAATATAATCCCTGCTCTCTCAGGATGGACTTTTTTTTCCAATTAAGTCCACGCTCTTATATCTGATTTGCATTGGAAACAGAATTATGCTTCCATACTACTGTCTACAAAGTTGCATGATTAGCAAGCATGATTTAGAAAGGGAGTGGCCTCATACTTCGTGTTCCACGTAGGAGTAATGCTAAGTGACATCAACTGTATAGACATCTCTTTTCAAAGAAGAAATATTAGATGTTTATTGTAAACCTAATATTTGACATTTTTTCTTTTTTTTATTGTGAGAATACCGTACAGAGGAGTTACAATTACACGGGCAAGATAACGAGCACATTTCTTATCAAGCATTGTTGCCTCTTCTTTGTTTCCCCTTCCCATCCATTCCCATACTCCCCCTCTTCCCTCACCCCATCCTCCCCCCCCCCCAGCAAAGTTGTAAAGTTCGTTTTTTGACATAATGACTTGTACATCTCATTATTGCAATGGGTCCACCTGTATCCCTAAAATATTTGTTTTTAGAGAATATGTCCAGCAAAGAATCCATAACATAACTCAGCAAAAGTAGGTGCACTGAATCATTTTGGAATTAATTTTTTTGCTTGGGAAGATTATTGATCTTGTCCTTCCTTTTGGGGAAATTTAAAGTAATATTTCACTTTTTTGTTGGTTGTGTGGCTTGAATTCTGATCCTGGGCACTGTCCCTCAGCTCTTCAGTTCAAGTTGAGCGCACTACCACTTTAGCTACAGCACCACTTTCGGGTTTCTGGTGGTTAATTGGAGATAAGGGTCTCGTGGACTTTCCTGACAAGGCTTGCTTTGTCTTAACCTCCTGAGTAGCTAGGATTACAGGTGTAAACCACCAACACCCAGATCATATTTGCATGTATGTGCACTGAATGACACTGTGTAGACAAAGAATGGAATTTTTAACCAAATGATAACATAGCAGATTTTCAGAAAAATTGAGGTAGCAGTAAATATGTCCTCCTTTCCATTTTGTTACATTAATGACTCATGAGCTATGGGACCCTTACATTAGCATCCTGTGACATCTGTATAGGTGTATTTAGTATCAGGAAATGTTTATAGAGAAATGTAGAAAGAAGGAGATTTTTAGAAAACAAAGGAGATAAGGTATGAAAGAACAGCATAGAAGGAGATACATTTATCATGCAGAGATTAAGAACTAGCCTAAGAGATTTAGAATGCTAAAGGCAATGAGGAAAAGCCTACTTGACAACTAGTTCTTCAATAACCAAAAATGGTTCTCTAGACCAGTTTCTGGTAAACTTAGTTACTATCATTTTTTCCTTCCATCTGGAATTACTCCTTATTTTCTGTCACAACTATTAATTAGCTTCTGCCTTTTTGGTGCCAAAACTGACCAAAAAGATTTCAAAATCACAGTTAGACTATTTTCACTCTGTGATTAGCAGTTATGACACAAAATCCTGGAATCATGGAATTTCCAGAATTAATCTTCACCTAACATCTAAGCACATTCCAGGCATTAATTGCTGTGACTTAATGAACAAAAATTTTTTCAACACAGTATCCTAACATAAGTAAAATACATGAATTAGGGGCTATTGTCAGGTGTCAGTATGGAAGGAGCAATTATATATTTCAAGTATGGGTTCTTTATTTTCCAATTACTATTTTTTTTTTTTGCCAGTTCAGGGGCTTAAACTCAGGGGTAGGTAATTATTCCTGAGCTTTTTTTTTTTCTCAAGGCTAGCACTCTACCACTTGAGGCATAGCATTCCTTTCAGTGTTTTTCTTTTTTATGTGTAACTGAGGAATTGAACCCAGGGTTTCATGCATGCTAGGCAATCACCATACCATGAAGCCACATTCCCAGAGCCCTAAGAGACTTTCTTAAGAAGGCATTACATTTTCATTCCGTAAGTATGTATCATAAGTTTGTCCAGATGCTAGAAAATGATGTAGAAAGCAATACAATATAATAAGTCCAGTAAGGCTGGATGGACAATGAATTTCACAGTCTAGCCAGGGCACAGTGGGTCTTACCTCAGGGAGCTGTTTCAACAGGCTAAGCCAGACAGCTCCTGACCTACAGCCCACTTCCAGAATGAGAGGGTCACCTTGGATTCCAGCCACATGGGGATGCTTGGCCCCCTCCTCCAGCACCCATTCAACCAGTTTTTGTGAAAGGGAGAGAGAAAAGTCAGAATTACAATTAAGTCGGGTGTCGGTGGCTCAGAACTCTAATCTTAACTACACAGAAGGCTGAGATATGAGGATCATGGTTCATAGCCGCCCTGGCAGGAACGTCTCTGAGACTCTTATTTCCAAAGAATCACCAGAAAACCAGAAATGGTGCTGTGGGCTCAAGTGGTAGAGCACTAGCCTTTTGCTGAGGATCTCAGGAATAGCGCCAATGCCTAGGGTTCAAGCCCCACAACTGACAAGAAGTGGACTTCCTACCACAAGAAGTGGATTGAATAGCACCCATTGTCCTTGGGAGCATGGTAATGAAGTCAGGACGAGTTTCCTGTGAAGTTGAAGTGAAAAGGAGATCACCTGACTTCTCTGTGCCTCGGTTTCCCCAGATGCAAAACTCAACACAGTGAAGCATCCCCTTCCTCATGGGGATACGGTAATGATGAAAGAGAGCCATGTTTTTTTCAAAATCCCCACCTGTTGCATGATTAATAACTGACCCCACATGAGCCCTTTGCGGGTATCTTCCTGTCATTTGTGAACAGAATAGCCGAGAACCTTCTCTAAAGGCCACTCCCTCCATACCAAGCCATGCTCCAGAGATTCCCTCTGTATAAACCCCTTGTTTCCTTAAAACTGTCCTGTGAGGAGAATGAGATCTGAGGGTTGTGGCTCTACCCAGAGCTTCACCTGTGGTCAAGAATCGGCTGCTGTGGACTAAATGTTTGGGATAATCCATCTAAATCGATGACTGAGCATGGTGCTACATGTCTACCATCCCAACTACAGAGGACCAGGCCTGGTGGAGCATACCTGTCCCAGATAGGAGGACCTCAATCCAGTCCAACCAGAGCATATATTGAGTCTCTGTTTCAGAAATGCCCAAGACAGAAAGGTGACTCCTCAGAGCCAGGGTGAGGAAACAAGCAGGGGTTCATGGTGGCCCCAGAGGGGTGACTGACCCCGGGTAGTGATGATTTGGGGGCAGCCACTCACCTGTGCTGTTGGGAAAAGCTGCTGGAGGCTGCTCCAGGTGGGGCAAGCATCAATGGCAGCAGCATTGCAAACAGATGGGCCAAGAGCAGAGAACCAGGGCCAGGGACCAGGTCAGGGCTTTAGGCGGGCTGGCAGGCACCATTACCTGAGGTTTGAAATCCTGCACTTTGGGAAGGAGGGAGGGAGCCGGGGTGTGGGCAGGCATCTCAATTTCCTACTATAATCTAAAGTCTCTTGAGTCTCTTCCTCACCACTCAGCCACCTCTACCTTCCTCAACTGCTGGTAGTGTTGTAAACTAACAGAGGAAATCCAGGTGCTACTGGGCATCACGGAATGTGGGCGTGGTCACCATTCTTGTATCCCATTGGTCAGAAAGAAACATGAAATAATGGGGGTGTGGCTGGAATTCTGTGATGCAAGCAGCATGGGTGGAGTCAAGAAGACAGCAGCTCCCCCAGCCCTTTTCCCAGGGACCAATTCAGTTGGAGACAAGAGGGTGACCTGCTTTAGCTGGATAGCTGCACAGATTGTTGTGTATGTCTGTTTGTTACAAGACCCGGACCTTGAACTCAGGATCTGGGAACAGTCTGCGAGCTGCTTTTGCTCAAGGCTCGCCTTCCACACTGGAGCCCTGGACTTCTGGCTTTGTTGGAACTGAAGTTGGACAGAGGTCTCAAGAAGTTCCTGCCTAGGATGACTTTGACCATGATCCTCCCATTACAGCTTTGCAAGTATCAATGAGGACTGCTGAGAGCCTCTGGTGCCTGCCTAATCATTGCTCTTGCTGATATTCTTGGACAGACCGGTGAGTACCCTATCCCCAGGTTGAAGTGGTGGGAGCTGGAGCCCACAGTTGGAATCCTGGTCCTGCCACCTCCAAATGGCAGGAGATTCTAAGGAACTCATTCCTATCCATATGAATACCAGTGGAATGTGATGTATGTCATGATTGAATGGGCAGTTCTTGAATGATTCTAGGATAAAATAATATACAATATATTATAGGACACTGATCGATTTTAGTTAATTTTTTATTAAGCATTTAAACAATCACATTCATAAAATTTAGACATAATAAAATACATGAGAATTCTGCCTCACATACTGCAAAAGTGCCATTTTTCTGCCAGGTCTGGGATTGAAACTCATGGTCTTAGTAACTCTGTTGCACTGTGTGGGAATGGGAAGCTGGCCTCCTTGAAGTCAAGAAATTCTGGTCTGTTCCTTTTGCCTAAAATAGATTCTCACCACTAGAAAACATCCTATTCATGTACAATTTACATATATGATTTCTATTTATATACATTGGTTGACTCCATATTGCATTCAGTATAGTTATTTTATTTTTTGTTTTATTCATGTATTGTCCATTTATTTTATTGACTATTATGGAACATAAAACATTGATTACATTGATTACACAGGATTTAGGTCTGCATATGTATTCCACTTCATACCTTACACCCAGGACTTTCACAGAAAAGGAAAACATGAGTCACCATCATCTTCTTACTCCACGATTCCTTTTTGGTAGTGCTGGCATCTGAACTCAAGGCCTACAAGCCTACAAGGCCCAATTCATGAGTGGGTGAGTGTTAGCATGCCATCCTGGAGCAAATTGAGCTGACAGGGTGTTCCCAGGACCTCAGATCAAGCCCCAGGGGTTACCAAAATAAGAAAAGATTGACATGCAGATGGCAGTACGCTAATAAATATATATTTTATAGAGTGTCAAAGATGTCTATACATTATTCAGTTATATAAACTACATTCTTACCAATTCCTGGGTATTAATTATGCCTCAATGTAATTAATGTAATGTAATTAATTGTTTTCATTCTTAAACTATTAATGAAATCAGTGTCCTGAAATTATTGCATTCCTTTAAGTAATAATATTCTTTCAATACTTCATAAATACTAAATCAAATCAATCAGCCTCCTGAAATGATGCTGTCTAATTTTATAGAGCATCATCCATGATCAATTCACTCAACCGTGACATTGACAACATTCCATTGTTAATCCTGATAGTCTGGCAGCCTTCAGCAATGCAAGGTGAAGTACCCTTTGCAACAGTGTCATTCAGACACATGAGGGTCACCATGCAAAGGAAGAAAATATCGTAAAATGGCCATTTATTTTGTGCATTGCTTTCCCTGCAAGGCCTGGGGGTCTAGGATCCCAGGAGGAGCTGTAGATCTAGTGGCTGTACCCCAGCCTAGGGTTATCAAAGCTGAGGCAGAGTTGCCATGACCTGAGTTCAAGCGCCGTATTGAGAAAAGTAAAATAAAAAAAAATTAGCTCCCTGGCTTGTAATTCATGCTGTTTATTCTTCCAGGCTTTGGATTCGAACTCAGGAGATGGGTAAACCTGAAGCAATGGGGATGAAGATAAAAAAAAGTCAGGCCTGTTCACTAGTACTGAATTCAAGCCCCAGTCCTGGAAACATAATATTTATATACATTGTAAATATAGGATTTATACTTACCTATAGATGTTCAGCCATACATGTTCGGTGTGGTTGTTCTTGTATTTTTGTTTTATTCATTTATTTTCCATTGATTGTACTATGATGAAACCCCTTCCATGTATTACATTGATGACATCCTTTCACAGAGCATTTAGATATATAGAAATGTTCTCCATCATGCCAGGATTCTCAGGATCACTAAGGATATTCAGAGAAAAGGAAAACAAGTTTCACACTTGGCTTCTTACTCCACGATTCACTTGTTGGTAGTGCTGGGATCTTAACTCAGGGCCTAGTAGGACCAATTGGCCAATAGGTCAAGGTGAACACACTAACCTGTGAGCAACTAACGAGCTAGGCCATTCCCAGGATCTGACATTGATCATAAGGTTGGTCCACTATAGTCATGAATTCATAATTTAAACATACGATCTAAATTTACATACTTGTGTGTACAGCATCTTGTGTTCGGTGAACTTCTCCTTATTTTGTTTCTACTTCATGGAGGTATTGTGTATTTTACTAAGTAAGGTGCCAGGTTTAACTGTGCTGACATGGATGACAAACTGTCCCCATGGTTATAGGGTTGCGTATGAATTCCCCTTCCTAGTTGAGACTCAGGATTTACACAGGAGATGAAAATATTTACAACTGGCTTCTGACATCAGGATGAATATTTTGTGAGTGCTGGGATTTGAACTCAGGTTTGGATAGCTCTGTTGCACTGAGGGGAAAGGGGAAGTTCACCATACTTGAAGACTATAATGTCAGGCCTGGTACAGGGCCTAATTTGAAGCCCCAACACTGAAAAATATAGCAAGCCCACTTTTTTATTTTATTTTTTTAAATTTTATATTATTTTATTTGTGAATATATTGTACGGAGGGGTTACAATTACATGGGCAGGATAATGCGTACATTTCTTACCAAGCATTGCAGCCTCCTCCTTTGTTTACCCTTCACATCCTTTCCCAGCCTCCCCCTCCCTCCCAATCCCAATCCTTATCCTCCCCCCCACCGCACCCCCCGCACCAACATTGTAAAGCTCATTTTGGACATGACAACTTGTACTTCTCATTGTTTCAACAGGTCAACCTGTATCCTTAAACGAATTGTTTTCCCCATCTCCTCCACAAATTATACCTACATCAAATATAGTGAAAGCAGGGGTTATACTGTGGGGGAGGGACATACAAAGCAACAAAGAAATAATCTTATAAATGCGTTAGAAACACATGCATGAGAGTAAAAACACTAACATACATATCTAAGGTTTCATTTTCCTAACATCACATTATCTGACATTTTCCCCATGACTCATACCTATACTAGATATGGCAAATAAGGGAAACCATGGGGCCTATGTTTCTTTGGACCTGGCTTACTTCACTTAATATAATTTTTTCCAAGTTTTTCCAATTCCTAACAAATGGGGAAATGTCATTCTTTCTGATGGAGGCATAGAACTCCATTGTGTATATATACCACATTCTCAAGATCCATTCATCTATTGAGGGGCATCTGGGTTGGTTCCATATCTTAGCTATGGTAAATAATGCTGCAATAAGCATAGTTGTGCTGGTAGCTTTAGTGTGGTCTTGTTTGTATGCATTTCGGTAAATGCCCAAAAGTGGGATTGCTGGGTCATAGGGGAACTCTGTGAAGTCTTATGTGGAACCTCCATACTGCTTTCCAAAGTGTTTGAACAAGTTTACATTCCCACCAACAATGAAGTAAGGTTCCCTTCTGTCCATATCCCCTCCAGCATCTGTTGTTGTTAGAGTTCTTGATTTTTGCCATTCTAACTGGATTGAGGTGGTATCTCAATGTTGTTTTGATTTGCATTTCTTTTATGGCTAGGGATGTTGAGCATTTCTTCATGTGTCTATTGGCCATCCTTCTTTCGTCTTCAGAGAAGTTTCTCTTTAAGTCTTTCACCCACTTATTTATTGGGCAGTTGTTTCTTTGAGGATTTGTTGTTGGGGGATTTAATGTTTTGACTTCCAAGTATATTTTAGATATGAGACCCTTGTCCACTGTATGGCTAGTAAAGATCTTCTCCCAATCCGTGGGCTTTCTATTGATCTTGCTAGCTATTTCCTTTGCCATGCAGAAGCTCTGCAACTTTATGCAATCCCATTTGTCCAACCTTTCTTTGATTTGTTGTGTTTCCGGGTCTCTATTCAGAAAATTTCGGCCTGAGCCAAGGAGACCTAGGGTTTCTCCTATTCCATCCTGTAATGTTTTCAGAGTGTCTGCTTTGACTTCGAGGTCTTTGATCCATTTGGAGTTGATTCTGGTGCAGGGTGATATATAAGGATCTAGCTTTAGTTTTCTACATGTAGTTAACCAATTTTGCCAGCACCATTTACTGAAGAGGTTGTCTTTCTTCCATTCTATTATTTTAGCTCCCTTATTGAAGATTAGATGGCTATAGGTCTGTAGGTTCATTTCTGGGTTTTCAATTCTATTCCACTGGTCCCGAGGTCTGTTCTTATGCCAATACCAAGCTGTTTGGATTACTATGGCTTTAGAGTATGAAATTTGGTGTTGATATTCCTCCAGAAGTGTTCTTTCCATTGGGGAGCGTTTTTGCTATTCGGGGTCTTTTATTGTTCCATATGAATTTTTGGATTGCCTCTTCTATTTCCTTGAAGACTGAAGTTGGAATTTTGATAGGTATCGTGTTGAATTTGTAGATATCCTTGGGAAGTATTGCCATTTTCAGGATGTTAATCTTTCCAATCCAGGAGCATGGGAGGTTTTGCCATTTTTTAAGTTCTGTGTTGATTTCCTTTTTCAATATTTTAAAGTTTTCATCATAGAGGTCCTTCACTTCTTTGTTTAAGTTAATTCCTAGGTATTTTATTTTTTGTGGGGCTATTACAAATGGAGTTGCTTTCCTAATTTCAGCCACACTTTTCTCATTGTTGGCATACAGAAAAGCCATTGATTTTTGTGGGTTAATTTTATACCCTGCTAATTTGCCAAAGTTTTGAATCAGCTTGAGGAATTTGGGAGTGGAGTCTATGGTGTTCTTTAAATACAAGATCATGTCATCTGCAAAGAGGGAGAGTTTTATTTCTTCTTTCCCTATTTGGATCCCCTTTATGTCTGCGTCTTGTCTTATTGCTGAACGTAGGCATTCTAATACTAGATTGAAGAGAAGTGGCGAGAGTAGACATCCTTGTTTCATTCCTGAGTTGAGAGGAAATGGCTTTAGTTTTTCACCATTAAGTATAATGCTGGCTGTAGGTTTGTCATATACAGCCTTTATTGTATTGAGGAATGTTCCATGAATTCCTAGTTTTTCTAGAATTTTCAAATGCTTTTTCTGCATCTATTGAAATAACCATGTGGTTCTTATTCTTGCTCCTGTTGATGTGATGAATAACATTAATTGATTTGCGTATATTGAACCAGCTTTGCATCCCTGAAATTCTGTTTGATCATGGTGTATGATTTTTTGGATGAATTATTGGAGTCAGTTGGCCAAAATTTTGTTGAGAAGTTTTGCATAAATGTTCATCAAAGAAACGGGTCTATAGTTCTCTTTCTTTGATGAGTCCCTCCCTGGTTTTGGGATGAGGGTTATGATGGACTCATAGAATGGGTTGGGTAGTGAACTTTCTCTTTCAATTTCATTGAAGAGTTGCAGGAGTATTGGTGTGAGTTCTGCTTTGAAGTCCTTGTAGAATTCTGCTCTAAAACCATCTGGCCCTGGACTTTTCTTAGCTGGAAGGTCTCTTATTGCTGTTTGTATTTCAATGCTTGATATGGGCCTGTTAAGCCTGTTTAACTCATCTTGGTTAAGTTTTGGCAGGTCAATATTTGCTAGGAAAAGGTCCATTTCTGTCAAGTTCTCAAACTTATTAGCATAATGTTTTGAGAAATATTCCCTTATAATGTTTTGAATCTTGGATGTTTCCGTGGAGATGTTTCCATTCTCATCTCTAAGTTTATTTATTTGGGTGTGTTCTCTTCTTTTTCTGACAAGATTTGGCAAGGGTCTGTCAATTTTGTTAATTTTTTCGAAGAACCAACTCTTTGTTTTGTTGATTCTTTCTATAGTTTTTATCGATTCTAATTCATTTAATTCTGATTTAATTTTAATTATTTCTTTCCGTCTACTGTATTGGGGTTTATCTTGATTCTCTTTTTCAAGGAGGTTCAGATGTCACATTAAATTGTTGGTTTCAGATCTCTCCAATTTGTTAATGTAGGAACTCAGATCTATAAACTTGACTGTGAATACTGCCTTAGCTGTGTCCCAGAGTAGCTAGTAATTTGTGAGTTCATTTTTGTTGAATACCATGAACATTTGAATTTCCTTTCTAATCTCTTCCATGACCCACCCGTGATTTAGCAGTTTGTTGTTCAGCATCCCTTTGATACCACACTTTCTTTGGTGGCTATTGGTGTTGAATTCTAATTTTTTTTCCTTGTGGTCAGAGAGAATGCAAGGTATAACTTCAATTTTTCTGAATTTAGACAAGTTTGCTTTGTGGCCTAAAATGTGGTCTATTTTAGAAAATGTTCCATATGCTGCTGAGAAAAACGTGTATTCTGATGCTGCTGGATGAAGTGTTCGGTAGATATCTGTTAAATATATTTGATCTATGCAGCTGTTTAGATCTGCAGTTTCTCTGTTGAGTTTTTTACGAGTTAATCTATCTAGTGGGGAGAGTGGTATGTTAAAATCCCCAACAATTAATGTCTTTGGATTTATATGGGATTTGAGGGAAAGTAGTGTTTCTTGGATAAATTTGGGTTTTTCATTGTTTGGTGAGTATATATTTAGAATTGTAATCTCCTCCTGAAAGTGAGATCCCTTAATTAGTATGTAGCGACATTCTTTATCTCTTCTCACGAATTTTAATTTGAAGTCTATTTTATCTGATATTAGCATTGCAACTCCCGCCTGTTTATGGGGGCTGTTTGCTTGGTAGAATTTGTTCCAGCCTTTCACATTGAAAATGTGTTTGTTTTTACGGGCAAGGTGTGACTCCTGCAGGCAGCAGATAGAAGGGTCTTGTTTTTTAATCCAACTAGACTGTCTGTGTCACTTAATTGGAGCGTTCAGTCCGTTAACGTTAAGAGAAAGGACTGAGAGGTATTTGGGAGTTCCTGCCATGTTATCCACCTTCTTGGGGGCTGCGAAAACTGGGTGTTTCCTATGGCTCTTGGATTCTCAGTTTGGGTGCAGTTTCTTGGCTTTATTGTGGTCTTGTTGGTTTTCTATTTGTAGGACATCTATAAGAAACTTTTGTAAGGCTGGCTTGGTGAAGATATATTGTTTCAATTTTTCTTTGCTATGGAAGTTTTTTATTTGGCCTTCAATTATGAAGGAGAGTTTAGTTTGGTACAGTATTCTTGGTTGATAATTGTTTGTTTTTAGGACATGGCATACATCATTCCAGGCTCTTCTTGCTTTGATTGTCTCTGCTGAGAAATCTAATGTGATTCTAATTGATCTGCCTTTATAGGTGATTAATCTTTTCTCCTTGACAGCTTTAAGGATGTTTTCCTTGTTCTGAGGTGATCTTGTGTGGATTATAATGTAAGGGTGGGATGTCCTATTCTGGTCTGGTTTATTTGGAGTTCTAAAAGCTTCTTGTATCTGAATAGGCCTATCTTTTTGTATGTTTGGGAAGTTTTCTGCTAGGATCCTGTTAAACTAATGTCCTAGGCCATTAACTTCTGTTTCTAGGTGCTCCTCTTCACCCATTATCCTTAGATTTGGCCTTCTGATGGTTTCTTCCAAGTGTTGGATACATCTACCTTATTTCTTGGATTTGTCTTGGATGGTTGTATGTTCTTTCTCTATAATATCTAGGCTGTCTTCAATCCCTGAGATTCAATCTTCTGCATGGTCTAACCTGCTGTCATGACTTTCTACTTTTTTTTTTATGTCTTTTCCTTCTAATTGGTCAGCTTTGATGGCTTCAAATTCTTTGTTGAAGCTTTGTTTTAGATCTTGTATGAACTTCTTTACTTCCTTAATTTGATGTTCAGTGTTTATTCTCAGATCACTTATTTGATTGGTTATGGTTTCCTTGGAATCCCATTCCTTCTGTTGGGTTCCATTCAGCATTCCCTTTGTGGTCTCCCTGACTTCCTTCAGCTCTTTGTTAATGGATTCCATGAATGCCTTTAGTGATCTTTGTGTATTCTCTTCCTGCTCTCTCAATTCCAGTATTACTCTTTGATTAGCTTCCTCCCATTCGTGGGATTCCTGTAGTTCTCTTTGAGTGTTCTCAGCCTGCTCATGCCATTCCTTCCTTTCTCTTTGAGTATTCTCAAGCTGCTCATGCAAATCCTGTATCAGTTTTTGAGTAGCTTCCTCACGCTTATGATATTCCTGTATAAACTTTTGGATTGCCTCCTCTGTCTCCCTATCATGCTCATACAGAGTCCTTTGTATGCTTTCAATCTTTTGATTAATCATGCTTGCCAGCAGTGTTTGTAGAGCTATTTGGGAATTCTCCTCTGGATTATTCATTATCTGTTCTGTCCCCTGATTATCAAGATTGGGAATTGAGATACCCGGATTTGCCATTTTTCTTGTGTTTTTCGGTCTTACTCTGCCCATTTGAAATGAAAATAGAACCAGTTTTGTGCTAGAACACTATCTTAAGGCAAGCATCAACCCAAGTCTGAATTTGGACAGTCAATAGTCTACAGATACAATCTAGTTCAACCGATACATCTATTCAACATCAAACAACTATAGGTTAATGGGCTATGAACCGCAAAGAAGAATTTGGAAGACCAGAAATTATTAGGGTTAGGGAGAGATGTGGGTAAAAAAGGAATAGAATGATGTGGGGAGGCTTAGGGAGAGGTAACTAAGTCCTAATCTCAAAGCAGGAAATAGATTGGGTAGGATGAATGTAGAGAGAGAGAGAAAAAAAAGAAGAAAGGGAATGGCAAAAGAAAAGAAACCAGAAAAAATAGAAAGGTAAAAATTAATAAAATTATGTATAATCGATAACAATCTATTTAGATAAGAACGTCAATTTATTGAGATAAGGGTAGCGATATAACGGAGATGTGCGTATATTGACCCAGCTTTGCATCCCTTAAATGAATCCTGTTTGATCGTGGTTTATGATTTTTTGGATGAATTGTTGAAGTCGATTGGCCAAAATTTTGTTCAGAAATTTTGCATCAATGTTCATCAAAGAAATGGGTCTATAAGTTCTCTTTTTTTATGAGTCCCTGACTGGTTTTGGAATGAGGGTTATGATGTCTTCATAGAGTGAGTTCGGTAGTGTATTTTCTCTTTCAATTTCTTTGAGGGGCTATTGGTGTGATCTCTTCTTTGAAGGCCTTATAAAATTCTGCTGCACATCTTTCTGGTCCTGGGCTTTTCTTAGATGGGACTGCTCTTATTGAAGTTTCTTCTCAATGTTTGATATGGGCATGTTAAAATGTTTTAACTCATCTTGGTTTAGTTTCTGCATGTCAATATTTGCAATGAAAAGGTCCATTTCTGCCAAGTTCTCAAACTTATTAGCATAGTTTTGAGAAGTATTCCCTTATAATGTTCTGAATCTTGGTTGTTTCTGTGGTGATGTTTCCGTTCTCATCTCTGAGTTTATTTATTTGGGTGAGTTTTCTTCTTTTTCTGATAAGATTTGCTAAGGGTCTATCCATTTTGTTAATTTTTTCGAAGAACCAACTCATTCTTTTGTTGATTCTTTCTATGGTTTTTTTGGATCCTAATTCATTTAATTCTGATTTAATTTTAATTATTTCTTTCCATCTCCTGGATTAGGGTTTATCTTGCTGCTCTTTTTCATGGAGGTTCAGATGTCTCATTAAATCATTGGTTTTAGATCTCTCCAATTAGTTGATATAGGAACTCAATGCTATAATCTCGCCTCTCTGTACTGCCTTGGCTCTGTCCCAGAAGAGCTGGTAATTTGTGTGTTCATTTTTGTTGAATAGCATGAACATTTGAATTTCCTTTCTAATCTCTTCCCTGATCCACTGGTGATTCAACAGTGTGTTGTTCAGCATCCATGTGTTATAGGACTTTCTTTGGTGGTTTTTGGTGTTGAGTTCTAATTTCATTCCCTTGTTGTGTGAGCGAATGCAAGGTATAACTTCAATGTTTCTGAATTTGGACAAGATTGCTTTGTGACCTAAAATGTGGTCTATTTTGGAAAATGTTGTATGTACTGCAGAGAAAATCGTGTGTTCTGTTGCTGCTGGGTGAAATATTCGGTAGATGTCAGTTAAATCTACTTGATCTATGCAGTTGTTTAGATCAGCGGTTTTAGACTTGAGGTGAAGAGCTGAGGTACAATGCCCAGTCCCAGAGTTCAGGCCCCACAACCGACCAAAAAAATCCCTCTGCCACATCTGCCTTGCTTGCTTTGACTTCCCTTATGTTGGCATACTAGGAGGCCAGCATAGGATGAAGCTCCTGAAACCTTTTTGGATAGAAAAAGAAACCACTGAATGAGGAGTGAAGGGTGTTTTAGAAGAGATTGCGAGCTTAACAAAGGCAGGAGGGCTCATGGCTTCAGCCTCAGCTGTCTTCTGAATCATTGCCCAGTTACCAGCTGTAATTTTTTGCTCCGAAATCAATGTGGCAAAATCTGCAATTCTTATTGACTCATCCACATACACAGACCTAGTTAGTCATCCAGAATGACTTAAAATGTAGATTTCCTAAATCAAAGAAATCTGTACCAGAGTAAATGGGCAGAAAGAACTTCATTTAATCAGGTTCAATTCATTTTTACTTGCTTATAATTCAACTGGGAGAACAATATCAAACTAACCAAGCTTTCACAAAATCAAAATATCCAAGCAACTGCATTTTACAGGAAATAAATATTCACAGTACAAATCAGAATTTCTGAAGAGGTGGTGCTCTCAGAAAATAAGGAATTAGGGTTCAGGACACATTTCTCAACAGCATCAAAATTAAATTCATTACCAATGGTGGCAAAAGTTGCTTACTCTCAGCATGTAAGCACATATCATTTTTTTCTAGTCCTTAGTAAATAAGATGGAATAGTTTGATTTCCCGTCTCAATTTCAATCTCCAAATTCACATTTTCTTCTAAAGAAGTCATTTATCTTACACACCTGACAATACAGAATATGTCTTCAAACCAGGGTCTTCTGGGCGTCTGGGAGCAAAATAGGAAGAGTGAAACAGGCTACAGGAAGCTTGATTGTTCAGGAATAAATCATGTTTGTACTTCTGCTTTTTCTTTTTAATTGTGAAAGTACCATACAGAGAGGTTACAATTACCTGAGCAAGGTAATGAGTACATTTCTTATCAAGCATTGTTGCCCTGGAAAGACTCGATGGCACTGCTAAGCTAGTTTGGGAGTGTTTGTCCTTTCCAGCATCCAGGTGGGAAGATGGTTAGTTGGGAGGGGAGAAATATCTTAGAGTTTCAGAAAAAGGCAAAAGAATTGTGCATGGTTTTTCTTGTCAGAAAAGGAGCTTTAAATAAGGTACGTTTTTCTCTTCACAAAACAATTATACAGTAGTCACCTTCACTGTAATTCCCCCTTCTGTAGTTAGTTACTGCAGAGGACAAAGATGGCGCTAAGAGGGAGTTGAGTGGGTAGAGCCCAATTTACCTTACATTCAGTGTGTAATCAGCCCATGAAAGCTTAGGTGCATGATAGGGTGTGACCTGACAGTGATTGTTTCCTCTTCCTCCCCTGCCATACCACCTGCATTTTTTGGCTTTAAAAGGGCTGCTCTCTGTTAATAAACGAGTTCTCTTCCTTCTTGACTTGGCTCCCCGCTGTGTCTGATTGTCCCCCAGCTGAGGGAGTGTGGAAAATGGGCAACCAACGCACTTACCTTTCCTCGGACCCCGTCTGTCTTTCGTGGGACGGACAAAACCCAACAAGTTACCTGTTCTCAACTGTGCTCTGAAAAGATTAATGGAAAAACATCTCATAATTTAAAAGATACCACATTCACTTAATACCTTCATTTTGTTTTTTGGTTTCTTTTGGAGCTAAAGTTTCACTGTATATCTTTTTAATTATTTTCCTGCCTAGTCTTGTTTCCTGGAATTACAGGTATGCATTTACACATCCGTTTCACATTACTTTTTTTTACAGTATATTGTTACAATTTTTCTATTTTTATTAGTTACTGTTACAATTGTCTTACTGTACCTAATTTATACCTGAAGCTTCATTGTAGCTATATTTGTTTGGGTAAAAGCATAAAATGGTCATCTTGGTATTTACAGTGTTGCTGATTGAGTATACTAAAATCAGCATAGGCTCCAGTCCCATATAGAAAATAGCATAGTATGTCATACAAAGTAAGTTAAACTTTAAATCAAGTCAAGGTTATATCTATTACCAACATACATGTAACAGTATATAAATAGTTGCTATATTGAATGTTTGGGGAACATTTTTTCCTGAATATTTTAAATTTCTGGTTGATTGATCACCTACATGTGGAAATTCTGGATACTGAGGGTTAACTCTCTAAAGTACTTCATTGATTTCAGGTATCCACTTGAAATGTATATCCAGAGGCTAAACAGGAACTACTGTAAAGATCAATATGAAACTTGAACCTCTTATTTTGCCATAAATATTCATCAAATAAAATGTGGATAAATTTGATTATGTACCTCTTCCTCCTCCTCCTTTTCTTCCTCTTCCTCCTACTTGCTCCTCTTTTTCCTCTCCTCCTTCTCCTCCTCCTCTTCCTCCTCCTCTTCCTCCTCCTCCTCCTCTTCTTCTTCTTCTTCTTCTTCTTCTTCTTCTTCTTCTTCTTCTTCTTCTTCTTCTTCTTCTTCTTCTTCTTCTTCTCCTCCTCCTCCTCCTCCTCCTCCTCCTCCTCCTCCTCCTCCTCCTCCTCCTCCTCCTCCTCCTCCTCCTCCTCCTCCTCCTCCTCCTCCTCCTCCTCTTCCTCCTCCTCTTCCTCCTCCTCCTCGTCTTCTTCTTCTCCCTCCTCCTCCTCCTCCTCTTCCTCCTCCTCCTCCTCCTCTTCCTCCTCCTCCTCCTCTTCTTCTTCTTCCTCCTCCTCCTCCTCCTCTTCCTCCTCCTCCTCCCATTCCTCCTCCTCCTCCTCCCGTTCCTCTTCCTCCTCCTCCCGCTCCTCCTCCTCCTCCTCCTTCTTCTTCTTGGCCAACACAGTTCTACATCCCAACCCTCTAGAGCTTCTAAAAACCTAGTTTGAGAAATTCACAATGTTTAATAATCAACACAAATTTTCCTTTTCCTTTCTAGGCTCCAGAACAGGGAAAGGTGTGGTGGGGTATAAATGGGACAGTCACCTAGGGAAAATTTTGCTGATTATCATATTTTTTGTTCATATGGCATTTAAAAATATATTACCATATAATTTAAATCCTATTTTTAAAATTTCTTCATAGGAACAAAGAACAAATTTTTTTTTTCGTTTTTATGTATAAAGTTCACAATGCTGTCTCTATAAGTATCTTTTAAAACATTCTTTTGACATGACTTCTACAATCTCCATAGAGGCAAAACTGAAGTCTATATATTAAATATTCTAATCATAATATGAAATAATTAGAAAACTATGTCAAACACAATGAACAGGACAATCACCCATCAAACAGATACTTTTCTTCTTTGAGAACAACAGTCTGAGAATGTGCAGAATTACTGAGAGGACAATGTTTGAATTCAAAGGAAAGAGGAAAACCCTTAAAAATTGAAAGACAAACATGCACCAATATGTCATGCCTGTAATCCTAGATGCTCAGGACGGTCATTAGTGGCTAAAAAAAAGCAAGAATAAACCGGATAACATCAAATGATCACCTTTCATAATTTAAAGACATTATAACAGAAGTGAAAATATATCCAACAGATACAGGGTACATATTTTTTAATGCTACAATGTTAATGCTACAAAGATCCTGAATCTTAAGTATTTTTATATCTTATAATTCTCTCTATATATATTTCTTTGGGGTCCGGTCATGGGGCTTGAACTCTGGGCCTGGGCGCTGTCCCTCAACTCTTCAACTCAAGGCTAGTGCTCTACCTCTTGAGCCACAGCGCCACTTGCTGATTTTTTCTTTTGGCTTATGTGGTGCTGAGAAATGAAACCCAGGGTCTCAAGAATGCAAGGCAAGCGCTCTACAACTGAGCCACCTTCCCAGCCCCTAATTCTATATATGTTTTTCTGAATAGTATATTTCTTTTTCTTATTTGTGAAAATACTGTACAGAGGGGTTACAATTACATGAACAAAGTAATGAGTACATTTCTTATCAAGCATTGTTACCTCCTAATCTGTTTCCCCTTCACATCCATTCTCATCCCCCCACCACGTGTCCCCCTACCTCCCCCCAGGCCAAAGCGGTAAAGTTCATTTTTCAACATAACGACTTGTATACCTCATTGTTGAAATGGGTCCACCTGTATCCCTATTTAAACTGTTTGTTTTTTCCCTTCCCCTCCACAAATTATACCAACATCAAATACAGTGAAAACAGGGGTTATACTGTTGGGGAGGGACATACCAAGCAACAAAGAAATCATCTTATAAATGTTAGAAACAATCACAAGAAAGAAAAATCATTTGAATACTTATATTGGGGTTCATTTCACCTAACATCAACTTATCTGACCATTTCTGCTTGTCTCAAAAATATACGTTATTGCAAATAAGGGAAACCATGGGACCTATGTTTCTTTGGCCTGGCTTACTTCACTTAATTTTTTTCCAAGTCTTTCCATTTCATAAGAAATGGGGCAATGTCTTTCTTTCTGATAGAGGAATAGAATTCCATTGTGTATACATACCATATTTTCTTAATCCATTCATCTACTAAAGGGCATCTGGGTTGGTTCCATTTCTTACCTATGGTAAATAATGCTGCAATAAACACACTCGTGCTGGAAGCTTTAAAATAATCATGTTTGTAACATTTGTGTAAATGCTCAAAAGTGGGATTGCTGGGAAATAGGGGAGCTCTATATGGAGTCTTTTGAGGAATATCCATACTACTTTCCAAAGTGGTTGAACAAGTTTACATGCCTACCAACAATGCAGTAGGGCTCCCTTCTGTCCACAGACCAACCTGCTGTTAGAATTCTTGATTATAGCCATACTAACTGGGGTGAGGTGGAATCTGAATGTTTTGATTTGCATTTATTTTATAGCTAGGGAGGTTAAACATTCCTTCATGTGTCTACTGGCCATCCTTCTTTCCTCTTCAGAGAAGTTTCTTTTTATGTCTTTAGACCACTTATTTATTGTGAGGATTTGCTGTTGGGACATTTATTTTTTGAGTTCCAGGTATATTTTAAATATGAGACCCTGGTCCATTGTATGGCTAGTGAAGATCTTCTCCCAATCTTTGGGCTTTCTATTGATCTTGCTAGCTTCATCCTTTGCCAGGTAGAAACTCTGAAATTTCATGCAATCCCATTTGTCCGACCTTTCTTTGATTGGCTGTGTTTCTGGGTCTCTTTTAAGAAAATTTCGGCCTGTGCAAGGAGACTTAGAGTTTTTCCAATTCCATCTTGTAATGTTTTCAGAGTGTCTGCTTTGACTCCAGGTCTTTCATCCATTTGGAGTTGATTCGTTTGCAGAGTGATATATAAGGATCTAGCTTTAATTTTCTACAAGTGATTAACCAATTTTGCCAGCACCATTTACTGAAGAGGCTGTCTTTTTTCCATTCTAATTTTTAACTCCATTATCGAAGATAAGATGGCTATAGGTCTGTAGGTTCATTTCTGGATTTTCAATTATATTCCATTGTTCCTGAAGTCTGTTCTTGTGTCAGTATCAAGCTGTTTTGATTACAATGATGTTGTAGTAGTGTTTGAAATATGGTACTGATATTCTTCCAGCACTTTTCTTTCTGTTTTTGATCATTTTTGCTATTTGGGGTGTTTTATTGCTCCCTATGAATTTTTGGATTGCTTCTTCTACTTCTTTGAAGAATGAGGTTGGGATATTGATAGGTATCGCTTTGAATTTGTAGATAGCCTTGGCAACTACTGCCATTTTCACGATGTGGATCCTTCCAATTCAGGAGCATGGGAGGTTTTTCCATTTTCTAAGAGCTGTTTTGATTTTCTTTTTCAGGTTTTGAAAGTTTTCATCAGCCGGGCACTGGTGGCTCACACCTGTAATCCTAGCTATTCAGGAGGCTGAGATCTGAGGATCATGGTTCAAAGCTAACCAGGAAAGGAAAGTCTATGAGACTCTTATCTCGAATAAACCACAAGAAAACTGGAAGTGGTGCTCTGCCTCAAGTGATAGAGCGCTCGCCTTGAGCTGAAGACTTGTGGGACAGCACCCAGGCCCAGAGTTCAAGACCCATGACTGACAAAAAACAAAAAAGTTTCCATCAAAAAGATCATTCAGTTTTTGGTTAATTCCTAGGTGTTTTAGTTTTTGGGGGGATTATTATAGATGGAGTCGTATTCCTGGTTTCAGCCACACTTTTCTCATTGTTGGATTAGAGAAAAGCTATAGTCTTAGAGGGTTAATTTTATAACCGCCTACTTTGCCAAAGTTTTGAATCACTATGAGTAATTTGGGAGTGGAGTCCATGGGATTCTTTAAATACAAGATCATGTCATCTACAAAGAGGGAGAGTTTTATTCATCTTTCCCTATTTGGATCAATTCTATGTTTGCATCTAGTCTTATTGTTCTTATTGTTTTAGCTTGGCATTCTAATGCTAAATTGAAAAAAAAACTGGAGAGAGTGTACATCCTTGTCCCCTTCTCTTTTTTTATTGTGAAAATAATTTACAGAGGAGTTACAATTACATGGGCAAGATAATGAATACATTTCTTCTCAAGCATTGTAGACTCCTCTTTTGATTCCCATTCCCAGCCTTTCCCATCCTCCCCCCACCCCCACCCAATCCTCCCCCCACCCCCCCGCACCAAAGTTGTAAAGTTCGTTTTCGACAAACTACTTGTACATCTCATTGTTGCAATGGGTCCACCTGTATCCCTATTTAAAACGATTTTTTCCCCTTCCCCTCCACAAATTATACTGACACCAAATACAGTGAAAGCAGGGGTCATACTGTGGGGGAGTGACATACAAACAACAAAGAAATAATCTTACAAATGTTTTAGAAAAATTGCATGAAAGAGCAGGGGTCCTGGTGGCTCACGCCTGTAATCCTAGCTACTCAGAAGGCTGAGATCTGAGGATCGCGGTTCAAAGCCAGCCCGGGCAGGAGAGACCGTGAGACTCCTATCTCCAATAAACCACCAGAAAACCGGAAGTGGCGCTGTAGCTCAAGTGGTAGAGCACTCGCCTTGAGCTGAAGAGCTGAGGTACAGCGCCCAAGCCCAGAGTTCAAGCCCCACGACCAACAAAAAAAAAAAAATTGCATGAAAGAAAAACTAACATTGGAATACATATCTTCAGGTTCATTTCCCTAACATCAAATTATCTGACCTTTTTGCTTGACTCAGACATATATAGATATTGCTAATAAGGGAAACCAAGGGACCTATGTTTCTTTGGGCATGGCTTACTTCACTTAATATAATTTTTTGCAAGCCTTTCCATTTCCTAACAAATGGGGCAATGTCATTCTTTCTGATGGAGGCATACAATTCCATTGTGTATATACACCACATTTTCTTGATCCATTCATCTACTGAGGGGCTTCTACTGAGGTTCGATATCTTAGATACAGTAAATAATGCTGCAATAAACATAGTCGTGCTTGTAGCTTTATTGTGGTCTTGTTTGTGAACATTTGGGTAAATGCCGCACAGGCCACAATTTTTTTAATAGAGACCAAGAAACACAACAAATCAAAGAAAGGTAGGCCAAATGGGATTGCATGAAATTGCAGAGCTTCTGCATGGCAAAGGACATAGCCAGCAAGACCAATAGAATGCCCACGGATTGGAAGAAGATCTTATCTAGCCATACAATGGACAAGGGTCTCATATCTAAAATATATTTGGAACTCTAAAAATTAAATCCCCCAACAACAAATCCTCAAAGAAACAACTGCCCAATAAATAAGTGGGCTAAAGTCGTAAAAAGAAACTTCTCTTAAAGAGGAAAGAAGGATGGCCATTAGGCACATGAAGAAATGCTCAACCTCCGTAGCTATAAAAACCTGCAAATCAAAACATCATTGAGATACCACCTCACTCCAGTTAGAATGACTAAAATCAAGAACTCTAATAACAACAGATGCTGGAATGGGTGTGGACAGAAGGAAACCTTACTGCATGGTTGGTGGGAGTGTAAATTTGTTCAACCACTTTGGAAAGTAGTATGGAGGTTCCTCAAAAGACTCCACATAGAGCTTTCCTATGACCCAGCAATCCGTTGTCCCCTTTTTGATTTAAGAGGAAATAGGTTTAGTTTTTAATCATTAAGTATAATGCTGGCTGTAGGTTTGTGATATACAGCCTTTATTCTACTGAGGAATGGTCCCTGGATTCATAACTTTTCCAGAGCCTTCATAGTCAAGATAACTCTCCCTCTCCATTTCCACATCCCTCTATTCCTATTTTTACCCACATATCTCCCTTAACCTAATAATGTCTGCTTTGCCAAATTCTTCTTTGCAGTTCGCAGCACGCTAATACATAGTTGTTTGATGTTGAATAGATATATCTGTTGAACTAGATTGTATCTGCAGTCGTTTTACTATGCAACTACAAGCTTTGGTTGATGCTTGCCTCAAGATAGTGTCCTAGCACAAAACTGGTGTTACATTCATCCCAAATGGGCAGAATAAACCTGAAAAACACAAGAAAAATGGTAAGTCCGGGTATCTCAAATCCCACTCATGGTAATCAGAGACAGAACAGAAAATGAATAATCCAGAGGAGAGCTCCAAAAAACCTCTACAAACACTAATGGTAAACATGGTAAATGAAAAGATTGAAAAGCTGCAAAGATTTTGTGTGAGCGTGAAAGGGAGAGAGAGAAGACAAACCAAAGGTCAATACACTAATATCATGAGCCTGAGGAAGCTACTCAAAGATTGATACAGGAATTGTATGAGCAGCTTGAGAACACTCAAAGAGAAATAAAAGAATGGTGTGAGCAGGCTGAGAAAAGTCAAAGAGATAGACAGCAATTGTGGGAGCTGGTGTAGAAGAGACAAAGAGAAAGTCAGGAGTGGTGTTAGGAGGCTGAGAACACTCAAAGAGAACTACAGGAATTGAGTGAACATAAGGAAGGTAATCAAAGAGTGATAGAGGAATTGAGAGAGCAGGATGAGAATACACAAATATGCCTAAAAGCTTCCATGGAATCCATAAACAGAGAGCTGAAAGAAGTCAGGAGGCCCACAAAGGGAATGCAGACTTGAACCCAACAGAAGGAATGGGAGTCCAAGGAAACCATAACCAATCAACTAAGTGATTTGAGAATAAATACTGAACACTAAATTAAGGAAGTAAAGAAGTTCACACAAGATCTAAAACAAAGCTCTAACAAAGAATTGGAAGCCATCAAAGCCAACCAACTAGAAGGAAAAGAAATAAATAACAAAGTAGAAGGTCTTGATAGTAGATCGAATCTCGGGGATTGAAGACAGCCTAGATATTATAGAGGAAGAACATACAACCATTCAAGAAAAATACAAGAAATATGATAGATCAATTCAACACATGGAAGACACAATCAGAAGGCCTAATCTGAGGATAATGGGTGTAGAGGAGCACCTAAAAACAGAAGTTAATGGTCTAGGAAATTTGTTTAACAGGATCCTAGCAGAGATCTTCCCAAACATGCAAAAGGATAGGCCCATTAAGTTACAAGAAGCTTTTAGAAATACAAATAGACCTGGCCAAAACAGGACATCCCACTCTCACAGTATAATTATCTCAGGATCAATTCAGACCAAGGAAAAGATCCTTAAAGCTGTCAAAGAGAAAAGATCAATCACCTATAAAGGGAAATGAATTAGAATCACCTCAGATTACTCAGCAGAGATAATTAAAGCAAGAAGAGCTTGGAATGATGTATGCCATGCCCTAATGACAAACAAATGTCAACCAAGAATACTATACCCAGCTAAACTCTCGTTCATAACCTAAGGTCAAAGAAAGTCCTTCCATAGCAAAGAAAAATTGAAACAATTTATCTCCACCAAACCAGCCCTACAAAAGATTCTTAAAGATGTCCTGCACATAGAAAACCAACAAGACCACAATAATGGCCAAGAAACTAAACCCAAACTGAGAATCCAAGAAGCATAGGAAGAACTCAGTTGCCTCATCCCCCAAGAAGGTGGATAAAATGGCAGGAACTCCCTAATACCTCTCAGTCCTATCTCTTAACATTAACGGACTCAACTCTCCAATTTAGCTACATAGACTTTTTAGTTCGATTAAAAAGCAAGATCCTTCCATCTGCTGCCTTCAGGATTCACTCTTGCCCAAAAAAAACAAAAACATTTTCAATATGAAAGTCTGGAACAAAATCTACCAAGCAAACGGCCCCCATTATCAAGTTGGAGTTGCAATACTAATATCAGATAAAATAGACTTCAAATTAAAACTAGTGAGAAGAGATAAAGAAGGTCACTACACACTAATTAAGGGATATCTCCTTCTGGAGGATATTACAATGCTAAATATATTTTCACCAAACAATGGAGCACCCAAATTTATCCAAGAAACACTACTTTCCCTCTGATCCCACATTGTTGGGGACGTTAACACACCACGTTCCCCTCTAGATAGATCAACTCGGCAAAAACTCAAAAGAGAAACTGCGGACCTAAACAACTGCATAGATCAATTAGATTTAACAGACACCTACAGAATATTTCAACAAGCAGCATCAAAATGCATGGTTTTCTCAGCAACACATGGAAAATTTTCCAAAATAGACCACATTTTAGGCCACAAAGCAAATTTGTCCAACTTCAGGTACATTGAATTTATACCTTGTATTCTCTCAGAACACAAGGGAATAAAATTAGAACTCAGCATTAAAAACCACCAAAGAGTGTCCTGTAATTACGCAAGGAGCTGGAACAACACACTGCTGAATCACGATTGGTTCATGGAATAGATTAGAAAGGAAATTCAAGTGTTCATGTTATTCAACAAAAATGAGCACACAAACTACCAGCTCCTCTGTGAAATAGCAAAGGCAGTACTCAGAGGCAAGTTTATAGCTGTCAGTTCTTACATCAACAAATTGGAGAGATCTGAAACCAACAATTTAATGAGACATCTGGGCCTCCTTGCAAAAGAGCAGTAAAATAAACCCCAATCCAGTAGATAGAAACAATAATTAAAATTAAATCAGAATTAAATGAATTAGAATAAAAAAAAACACAGAAAGAATCAACACAACAAAGTTGGTTTTTCGAAAAAATCAACAAAATTGACAGACACTTAGCAAATCTTATCAGAAAAAGAAGAGAACACACCCATAATAAGTTTTATAATTTAGGTCAGGTGGTAGGAAAGGAAGTGGAAAACAATATTACATCCAGTAAAGCTGACATTCCTATTACATCACTAAGGAAGTAGTGTTAAGACCTGCAGGACTCATAGGGTTTTTGCATGTGACATTACTATGTAAAACACTATTAACGATCATCTCAGACATCCATAACATTCTCCTTCCATTTTCAAGGTCAAGAGCCAAATATCTATGACTTTTTATTAATTGGGTGTGTTTCCTAGGAAGGAAGAAGGAGGATTTGGTAGGTGATGATGGAAAAATATGCATATTAGCTCCCTGTCCAAATTTTTTGCAGTTTTATTTATTTTTCTTCTTTATATTATTTTTTTATTGTGAAAATACTGTACAGAGGGGTTACAATTACATGGGCAAGATAATGAGTACATTTCTTATCAAGCATTGTAGCCTCCTCCTTTGATTCCCCTTTCCATCCTTTCCCATCCTCTCCCCGTCCCCCCACCCAATTCTCCCGCTACCCCCCTCCACCAAATCTGTAAATTTCATTTTTTGACATAACGACTTGTACATCTCATTGTTGCAATGGGTCCACCTGTATCCCTATTTAAATGATTTTTTGCATTTTTAAAAAGTGCTACTGATTAACTCACACTTACATCTAATTGACTTGCTGTCTGCACAAGATGCATATAAATGAAGATATTTATTCTGGTGGATACTCACATATATTAACAAAATCCATTTCTGGAAAATAAAAGATACTAGGTAAGAAATTATAAAGTATTGTCTATAAAATAGTTTATTTTCTTGGAGAACAAAAGGTAGTATTGAAATGATTAGTCCAGATTTCTTCGAGATTTTTTGCTGTCTCAGTATCAAAATGTTCTCTAATTCCTGTAACATCCAAGCATAAAAAATATGATTTGAAGATCTCAGTAGTTTTAGAAACAAAGGTACATAATACCTTCCTTCCTGCAGAGACATGTTAGCACAAGTATGATTGATTTTATTATAGATCTCTTTTTTCTCCTTATCTCATGTATTGCATATCTTGGTATATTACTCTATGTCTTGCATCAGCTTCTGTAGGTGGGATTTACCTCTACCTGCAATGTCAAAATGGGTTATGTGACTTACTTCAGCTTACAAAAGTGAACCAGAATTAGAGAAAGACTATTTCTAGGGGAAGATTTCTATCTCGTTGTCTGTGTCTAAAAGCTGACTTGTTTTCCCTTAGCCATAAAAATAGCATATTTCAGAGGGAGTCTTCCTTCAATTTATATACTGGAAGAATATAGCATGTGAAATTGAAGCAAAACTGAAATACAGCCTCATACATATGACACAAGCAGAATTAAGCTAATATTAGAATGTGATATTAAGATGTTAGTTTCTTACCATCCTTGTATAGCATTATGATAGTTGACTATAGCACACCAGAATTTAACATATCCTAACCAAGAACTTAACAAATAGATAACATTTCCTGTTGGAAATTATTACAATATTTTATAAATAAGCATTCTCCATGTGATCATTTGTAGGATTATCTTTCCTATAGATGGGTTTAATCACTCTAGAGCACTGTATCTAATATCCATTATCATTATCCAGACCTTGTGATTGTGATGAGGAAGAATAAAATATCTAGATTTCTTCTGCTCTTTTCCTCTTCTCCTATTTCTAGTGTGAATTCTCATCCTTTCTCCAAATTCTATTAATAAAGGAAGAATTACACATTGTGGATATCAAGCAAAAGGCTTCAAATCAAGAATTTCATTCTTTCAGAAACAGGGGAAGTAAATCAGAGTGGCTCAAGGAAGAATAAAAATATGATTTTTTTCCCTTTCTGGCTTTCACCTTAGAGTCTGAACATGACTCTAAAAATATCTAATAAACCATTTCCCTTGACTAATTTTTTAAAAATATAGTTTTTTAAATAAATGATAAATTGAAAATAAATAATAATTTGTTGTTTGTTTTTGGGAAGCATGAAATAAGACTGCATTAACAATGTGTGAGTTGAGAGACTAAATTATATCAGAATCGTACATAATGAAAAATAGACCATTTTAAGATAAAAAGCTTGTAGATACATTTTTAATGTGATATACCCTCAAAGTCATCTATTTTCTTCTTTTCCTCTCCATGCTGATTCAACTTCAATAAGCAGTTCATGTAATTCAAATGGCTGCCTTTTTTTTCAAAAATAGATTAGACCCAAAAAAGTTAGAAAAAGAGAACCAATATTGGGTGATGCATTCTTTAAAAATAGCAGTCAAATAAATATTAACCATAATTTCAAAATAATAATAATCAAATGCTCTTGAAAAGAGAAGATTGTATGCAGAATATATAAAAAGTGATAGTGCCAGAACTGCTTCAGGCATTTAGGATTTCTAGTACATGACAATGTTTTAATCAGGATTAATTGCTTTTAGGGACTAAATTTTTTCTAGTTATATTTCACTGAAGAAATATGTTGTTCAGGTTAATGAAAGGAAAACAAGTTATAGTAGAAAGAATGCTAAACACTCATTGTACATAGCAAAATACCTTTACAGAATATCTGTCTTTCCCACATACCTAATCCTTCCAATGTAGATTTGCATTATATATATGTTGGTAAAATAATAACCTCTCATTAGCCAAGGAGCACAAATTTGAATAATTATCATATGGGGGAAGTATACTCAAATGGGTAGTTAAAAGTCTCAGGTATAGTTCAAAAGGGACATGATTAGGTAAGAACCACCAGAACGATGTAAAGATGCTACATTAGAAGATAAAGGAAAAAATAACAACCTAGATTCTGAATTTTTGGGAAGCAGAACAGGAGATAAATGCCTTTTCCACTAGAATCATTTGAAAAATATTTTAGCTCAGTGGGTGTCTCTATTTTAATCTAGTGAGACTTCTTTTAGATTTCTGTCCTTTAGAACTGTAAAATGGTAAATACGGATTATTTAAGCCAAATAACTTGTAGAAATACTTCACAGCAGATTTGGTTTAGTAAATTAATTCAACTACAGCCTTTTCCTAATGAAACTACAGGGACACCACATTTCCTAATTTCTGAGAATATGAAAAAATTGCCACCAGCTTAGCACACATGTATGATGTACATACTACTAAGGGCCTTGCATTAATGAAGTCTTGAAATACTAAATAATATCTAAATAAGAAGCTCCCTATCTTTATTTTCAAATTTGGGGATCACTAAGTACCAAAGTTATGTAGAAGGCTAGGGTAAGAATATCGAAATTAAATCTGTTTGCTAATATTATAAAGATAATTTATGTCATGTTGAGTTAGAGTTTCTAAAGTAAAAAAGGTAAAACAGAAACAGAGAAATTAGAGAATCCAGTAAAGTTATAGTCATCCCAGGATGGTATAGAATATTATAGCAACACTAGATGGTGAAAAAGAAGATAACAAAAATGAGTCCCCTGGAACAATGCGAAACAAAATTTACACCACAGATTGTAATATAGCTAGAAAATAGTTTCCTCTATGCTGTCTTTGATATTTTAGGTTTGTTTTCACAGCAACTTTCACCTCTTAGGAAATGACCCTTTATTAATACACAAGGCTTTGCAGTTTATAACCCAGAAACAAATGCTTCTAAATTTAAACAAGCATGATACTAAGTGTAACCCAGTCTACAGCTGATAAATAAGAATGATCTTCAGGAATAGTCAAAAAATCTTGAAATTTTTCATACCTTTCCGCTTCTCCAACATGAGAAGTCCTAGTCAAGATATGTAAAATATTAATAAAGGATTTTTATATTTTTTATTGTTCACTCCAAAGCAAATACACTTTCCTCTTTTCAAGCCAGACTTTGGAAGAGTCAAACCCTCACTATTATTTTATAGACAAAAGATTACTGCTTTGGGTTAGGTGTTTTCCTGCCTTAGGGTGTTGCTCTCTATTATTCTGGCAACTCCCTAGAAAAACAAGATAAATCCATTATGCTTATACTGAATTGTTCAAAGTCAAGATGTCTTCAAACACAGTTTTCTGTTACCTTCTTCACTGCTAATTAAACTTTAATTATTGCACTTTAAATGCAACAAAAACGTGTTACTTTACTGTATATTCTCATTGAAACTGGTGACTACAGGAGTGTCTGTGATTGCTTTTTTAATTGTGTTCAAGTATTTTCCTTATTGCCTTTGTTGCAGTCTTCTAGTCAGGAACAGAGGGTTACCCAAAAAGTTCTTCCTAAGATATAACATGTTAGGCAGAAAAAAGCAGATGTATAATTAAAGATTTTCATCTCTTAAGAGACTGCAAAGCCCAGAAGACATTTTGCTATTACTGGCATGGTTAAGATGACTTGAATGTTTTGGATCTTAAACTAAGTGAAATTCATGTAAAATGTTACAGTTGTTCCAAAAAATGATTATAGCTTATACTTTTCTTCTCCAACGAGATGAAAACTCTGATAAGGTTGGAGGGTATATCGATTTTACGGTAGAAGGGTTAATGTTAAAAAGCCAAGGGAAATTCCTAAAACAGCACTGCCTATCACATATCATTTAATTATTCTTATGGTATATAAGTATATAAACATACAAATATAAATTGAGTGACAAACATGTGATTTACAGAATTCAATGACAACTAAGTCCAGAAAAACCTCCTCTATATTTATATACACTAGTATATCTAGTGAGGATTTAAAATTTTTTAGAACACATATTTTAACATTTATGTCAAAATATTTATTTTAACTGTTTATTTTTAGTCAGTTGTGGTGCTTGAAATCTGGGCCTGGACATTGTCTCTCAGCTATTTAGCTCAAGACTAGTGCTGTACCCCTTGAGCCACGGTCAGTTTTTTGGTGGCTCATTGGAGATAAGAGGGTCGTCGACTTTACTGCCTAGGCTGGCTTTGAACAATGATTCTAAGCTCTCAGCCTCCTTACTAGCTAGGGTTACAAGCATGAGCTACTGGCTCCTAGATATATAATTATTTTTTACATATTTATAATGTATTGAGTGGTAATCCCATTTATTTATATTGTGTAATGATAAGCTCCATCATATCCATTAATTTCTGCATGTAACAATTCTTTTTAGTGAGAATGCACTAAAACGTATCTTCTGGGTATGATGAAATATCTATTCTTAACTATAATAACTTTGATTCTTGTGGTATACAATTAATATATTTACTTTTACTCAAAGAAGTCTGCTAATTTAAGTTAAATAAAACATGATTTGTAAAGTGAAAGTAATTTATGGTTTCATTGATTGTTTTAAGAAAACAATTATGCCTTTCGTTTTCAAATATATTTCTGTGGGAATGTTTGATACTCATTGACTTAACTGTTAAAATTAATAACAGTTATATTATATCAAGTTGATTCAAACTTGTATTTGAAAATTGCACACTTAACACAAATATACTTCCACTTTCCTCTACCACATAATTAAAATAACAGTAAAGCAAAGATTGGTGTTAGCCATTCATGTGTATAATTCTAAAACTCAGGAGGCTGAGACCTGAATATTTTAGTTCAAAGTCAGTCCAAACAGACAAAAATGTGAACACTTATCTCCAATTATCCAGCAAGAAACAGAAAGTGAGCATGTGACTCAAGGATAGAGTGTCAACAGCCATGAGCAAAAAATACAAGGGAGACCATTAAACATCGAGTTCAAGCCCTAAAAATGACATATACACACAAGACAAAAACAAAATGTACTATGATTATCAATAATGAAGACAAAATAGTAAAAATGATCCTGAGAAAGGTGTAAACATCTGGAAGACAGAAATCATTTGACAGAATTTTGATTCATGAGAGGGAAAAGTCACAGCCTCATTTGTACAATCTCATTGTAGTTATTTGCGTTGAAACCTGGCTACTGGGTAACATGTGAAAGAGTAGATTGGACATACCTGACATAGGAGAAATTGCCTTTGACTATGAACCATCCCACTCTGCAAAAATTTAAAATCGTGTTTGTTAATTTAAATAAAACTTATTGTTAGAGACTGTTTGGTCCACACAGACTGAGATCCTTATTTTGAGGCTTCAGATCAGTGCTTTTTTTTATAACCACTCCTGTTTTACCCCCCTTCCCTTGTGCAGCTATACATTACTTAGCTGGCACCAAGCCAAGTCTTTGAACTAGACACCCGTGCCTTAATCCCTCCCTTTCTCCAGCTACAACTCATTTCACATACTATCTCTGTCTTAGCATTAGTTGTTTTCTGACTAATCCCCATCAGAAAATACTTATATTCATGTAAACCCAGAATAATTAACCTAGTTAGAAAAGGGAGAAAGGGTTTACCATTGGCTGAGGCTCTCATCTGTAGGTTTGCTCCCTAATAAATCTGTGCTACACTATCTCTTTTTTTCATTGCTTTTGAGCCTGACAAATGATTGATTTGGTTTGATGTAATCCCATTTATCCAGACTTACTTTGGAAATTTTGACCTATGCCAAGGAGCCCTCATGTTTCCCCTAACTCTTCCTGTAAGATTCCTAAGGCATCTGGATTTACATTGAGCTCTTCAATCAATTTGGAATTGATTCTGGTGCAGGAGGATATAATATGATCTAATTTCAGTTTTCTGTGTACAGCCAGATAAACCAATTTTTTGAAGAGGCTGTTTTTCTTCCATCCTGTGTTTCTGGCTTCCTTATCAAAGACTATGTGCCTATAGGAGTGGATTCATTTCTGGATCTTCAATTCTGTTGTATTGATGGAATTCTGTGCTTCCATGGGAAAGAATGGCATTACCCCATTCTGAAGAAATGGAAAGACTGGGGGAAAAATGGTATTAAGTGAAATAAGCCAGATCCAATTAAATATATGCTGCATGGTTTTCCTCTTTTCTGATAACTAGATATGCCCATAAATCTACATGTAAATCCAATAGATAGTAAAACACAAATAATTACACTTGGATATGATTAACAGCACTCTAAGTATTCACATGGCAAGAACAAGGGACGCTTTTCTTAGGAGAGGATCACAATGGCTCAATTGCTATGTGCATATGACCAGACAAATGTGGCTTATTGCAATGAACTCTAAGAATCAATCATATATATGAAATACACATATCTGTATATAATTTTTAAAGATGTCACAAATAACTGACTTCTCTGTAAACTCAAAAGCAAAATTCTAAGTTTAGAAGATAAAATTGAGGAGTTTTCAACATAAATTAAAATACATAGGGGAAAAAGTGGGAGAAAATATAAGATGAAAAGTATAATAGCTAACTATTGAAGAATTCATAAACAATTTTCAAAACTATACAAAAGAGCTTGGGTACAGCTAAGTTGTAGAACTAGACTGATATGTACAAAGCCATGATTTCAATCTCCAAACCTAAAGGTCGAATAATAAGTTAAAAAAATAGTAATAATACAATATTTACTTGAAATAAATGCTTTTATATTAGAGAGGCCTGAATCATAAAACAGTAAACAAAATACTTTCAATTCTTGTATCCAATGAGATGAAACCAAGAATGAAGAACAAATAGTTTCTTTTTATCCATTCCTTTCATTTTCTGTTTTCTTCTTTTCTTTTTCCTTTGGCACTACTGGTGCTTGAAATTGCTAAAGCTCTAACCACTTTAGGTTATTTTTCAGGCCAAGCCTCCCTTGAGCAATAATCTCTTACCTATGGCTTCCACATCGTGAGATAATAGGAAACTTACACTATATCTAGCTTTCTTTGTTTTTGTAGTTTTTTTATGATTTTTTTTTGTCAAAACTGTCCATGATATCAGACTTCTAAATCTCTGCCTCCTAATTAGCAAGGTAAGTTTGGGAGCAGACTAGATTTTAATGTAAACATTCAATATTTACTTCTGTTTTCTAGATATCATTAAATTATATTGAGGTTAGTATGGATCTTTATGATGTTGTAAGAACACACATAATTCCCTAGAAACCTTTTTCCAATTTATTTAAATATTTCTATTATACATCACAAATATGACATTAATATTTCACAAGTACCTAACGGAGACTTCAGTTACTTTATTTTGTGATATATTAACCCCAATATAATTTTATCAAGTCTATATGAATATACAATATTTGCAGATACATTATTTAGAGAATTAATTCATATAGTTTACTTTTAATATTTTTGGGTAAGTACTTGGTTTCAAATTCAGAGCCTTGCATTTGCCAGACAGGCACTTTACCGCTTGAATCATGCCACATCAAGCAATTTTTGCTTTGATTGTTTTTGATATAGAATCTTGCATTGTTTATTCCTATGATACCTATATACTGAACTTCCTAGTTGTATGTCCAGTAATAGGTAGGATAATATCCATACATTGACACACCCAGATTTTATTGATTGAGATGGAGATCTCTTGTATGTTTTCCAGTTAGACCTTGAACTGCGACTATCCACGTTTCTATTTTCAGAGTAGCTAGGATTATAGGTATAAACCACCTCATTTGGCTTTTATTATTTATGTTACGAAAAGTCTGAAAGTATGAGAAAATCATCTAGAGTTTACTGCCATACCCAGATTCTAGGTTATACATTTGTTTGTTCTTTCACAAACTGTTTTGTGACAAACTGTTTTATATAGCGATATGGCACAACAATAATGCAAATATATATTGCTAATGTCATTTCAAACAGCTGTGATGATCTAATTTGTACGTGTGGATTTGTTTCCTGGGAAAACATCTTGAGTACATAGGCCAAAAATTTGATAGTCCTAACAAGCAAAAATTTGCTTCCATTATGATCAGCAGTTTGCAAAGAGTGGTTCCATGCCTGTAGAGGAGACTGGTCACAGGGGAATTCCCTGCTGTGACCCTAAAATAAATCTGCTCTTTTCAAACTAGCAGAATGGTAAAAATTTGTCAAAATTATTATATGGGAACTTTCTTGATCTGATAAAGAGTACTGCATTAGAATGAAAGTATTCCCAGTTGCTCTGAAATCAGGCAAAAATGTCATCCATTTCTATTCAAACACATTGCAGGCATTTTTGCTAATATAATGAAGCAAAATACAAAATTCTTGTCAAATAGCTTTTATTCATATTATATAAAGAACTCTTAAATACATGAATCATACAATAAATAACTCAAGCAGATACATAGAGAAGGCAAATAAGCACATCAAAAAACCATACATTACAATACTGTTGTAGAAATTCTTCCAAATGGGTTCAGATAATGCTTTCTGCAATGTAAGGAATGTTAATAATTTCACTATCTTGGAATTAAAAATAATAATTTAAAGGGAAATACATAAAGAACTTCAGAATTCATGGAATTCTTGTTTCATGTTCTGTGCATAATACTTCACAAAAGGTATATTTTTTGGGGGGGGTTCCTTTCGTGGGCCCTGAACTCTGGGATTGGGCGCTCCCCCTCCCCTCTTTAGCTCAAGGCTAGTGCTCTACCACTTGAGCCACATGCCACTTCCAGATTTTTTTCTTTTTGCTTATGTGGTGCTGAGGAATCGAACCCAGGGCCTCAGGCATGCAAGGCAAGTGCTCTACCACTGAGCCACTTTCCCAAGGTATATTCTTTAATTCTAGAAAACACTAATATTTTTATCTGTTTACAGGAAAAACAACAACACATGACAACTCTAAGAAACATGTCCAATGTCACCCAGCTAGCACAAGAGTTTTAGATAATAGTATAGTCATGGGGTTTCCAAATCATGAATTGAATCTGAGCCATGGATTCTGGTTCTGCTCAGTCTCAATTGTCATTTACACATCAGCCTTCAGAAACATACCAACTCTCCTCGTGCCTCCATTTCTGCATTTTTAAAATGAAGATAACATTCTTCCAACCCTAGATGATGAGATAGGTAACACCATCAGATGACACAGAACACATATTTGCATTATTGTGATTTATCCTACAATTGTTGAATAGTTTTTATAAAAATCTATGAAAAAATTATCTTGCAGCTTTGATAAAAATCTCAACAACTCACAATAAAAAATATTAAAAAAATATCTCAACCATAATTTTATTGGCTTAACACCTTGCTTGAAAGTGTATCCCAAATACCAACAGAATTTACCATATTTTTTCAAGTTGATAAATCAACTCAATCCTCCTCTTCTCTTAAGAAATAAATCCTCGGGCTGCGAAGGTGGCTCAGTGGTAGAGCGCTTGCCTTGAATGTTCAAGGCCCTGGGTTCGATTCCTCAGCACCACATAAGCAAAAAGAAAAAAGCCGGAAGTGGCGCTGTGGCTCAAGTGGTAGAGCGCTAGCCTTGAGCTGAAGAGCTGAGGGACAGTGCCCAGGCCCAGAGTTCAGGCCCCATGACCGGACCCAAAAAAAAAAAAAAAAAGAAAGAAAGAAATCCTCTTTATGAGCTCCTCACATTCTGACACATAGCTATGAAGTGCAATTTCATGAGCCCATTATCTCTCATTTTCTGCTCATTGAAATCTGTTTGACAAAATTGTTCTCTTACAAAGCTGGTTGCAAAGACTTTCCTGTGAATTTCCCAAATGATGGTAGTCATTTCTGTAAGTGACTTGGTAAACATTTTAAGGCAATTGAAGAAGGAAATTATAGCAGAAAGTTCCACAGGAAATATTTTGAAAATTGTATTATAATCTTTCTTCCTTTTTCTTGTCTCTTTTTCTCAGGAGAAGGGATTGAATTCAGGGCCTCAGACTTGCTGGATAATTTTTATTGATTCATATACCTAGCACTTTGTTTAGCTTTAGACTGATTTTCAGATAGTTTCTTATTAACTGCCTAGGCTGGCCTCAAACCATGACCCTCCTACTTCTGCCTCTCTTATCACCATGTGGCACCAGTGTGTTTTAAATATTGAAGTCCCAGTATTATACTTTTACCATACCAACTGCAAACCTCCTATAACTTCATAAGTAGTTAGAATTATTGACATGTACCACTATATCAAGCTGAATTTTCTTAAAAAGTAATCTTCAGTAGCTCTGCTAACAAAGAAATATTCATTCACTTCTCTTTCATCTACACTTCTCTGCCTCTGTAACTTCTTTCTCATTTTTCTCCTCACTGAATCAGGCAAGTTTGTGATAACTTCAGTTTTGTTAATGTTTTCAAAATATTCCTTGTTTTCTAAATTCTTCATTCCTCATGTTCTATATCATAGTGATTTTCCATACCAAAAATATTTGTCTCCGCTAAGAGAGGTGACTGATTCCTGCAATCCTAGGTACTCTGGAGGCTGAGATGTAAAGATTTGGGTTGGAAGCCAGATAAATATTTTCTATCTAAAAGGAACTTGGGTGCCTCCTAGAAACATAAAAAATTATTTCATATTTGTTATAATAACAGCTTAAAAATTTAGTTATTCACTTGAGAAGCTTAATAGAAACAAGGAAGAGAACATGAATTTCTCTCAGGAAATCCAAGTCATTCATTACAACCCTTACTTGATTTGTGAAAGAGATGAAATCTCATTCAGAAAACATAACTAGGTTCCATTGTTACATTCTCATTTTTGTCTTTATCAAAGATGATTCAGAGGAAACAATCCTAAACAGATATGAGCCTGGAACATATTGTAAATGCCAGCATTGAATGATCTCTCCATGGTTAGAAAGACAATCTTGACAAATTTTCATGCACCTGAACAACTCATACTGTTGCTTCGCTCTGAGCCTGGATGAGTTTTCCCATTTGTCCTTCTGTGACACTGCTTCTGTGTCAGGTGTGTCTCTTTCATTTTATTCGGCCCAAGTGGACTCTTATTTCTGCTTGCAAACATTCTGAGAAGCTTTTGCCAAGCCACAAGTACTACAGATAAAATTTTCATCCCATATTCCCCTCTCACAGTTCTCCTATCATGAAAAGCTGTTTACTGAACAAAATGGAACAATGATTGCACAGTGATATAAACCTGAGCAAGCATTATCACACTAGTCATAACACCAGAAAAGAACAAGTAGAGGAATCATTATCTGAGTGTCACCAGTATCAAATGACCTATTGCTCCACATGTTTAATTGGGACAACTAATAGATATTTTGCTAGCTGCCAGTGGCTCACACCAGCAATCATAGCAACTCAGGAGACTGAGGTCTAAAGATTGTGGTTTAAAATGAGCCCAAGATAGAAAGTCCATGAGATTCTTACCTCCAATTAACTACCATAAAGCTGGAAGTGGTACTGTGGCTCAAGTGGTCTAGTGCTAACCTTTAGCAAAGCAGCTCAGGGACAGAACTAAGGTCCCAAAACCAGCACACACACAAAGATAGATGCTTCTAGTTACAGGCCATGTTCTTCTTTATAATGCTTCTTTTGGTGAAGATTTTGTAAGTGAAATAATCTTGATGCAAAGTAATAGCTGTGCTGTCTTGGGCTTGTAGTCCTCAGGTTCATCTTCCTTGCCTGTACAATGAAGAAATTTCTTTGCCAAACTGGTGCAGTTGGAGAATCCAGTCTTAATATTCAATGTACATTTGTGAAAATGTGACCACGTAAATGTAGGCGGTGGGGTTGGGTGAGATAGAGAAGAATGATCAAATTAATGACATCGATCAAGATGTACTCACAAACCGACATATTAAATTAAAACTCCTTTGTACACTATTTATGTATCATTTTGTAAGTAGAAAAAAATGAAACCAGTGCTTCAGTGCAATCCACACATCTTAGGTATAGATTGCTCAAAGCTGTTTCTTTTAAAGAATACAGGACAGAGAAGAGTGGAACAAATCATTTCCAGAATAAAACTGATCAACTCTACCCCAAAGTTAACATCAATAGTGATGTGGACCATACACCTTTGATTTCATGGACTGAGAATACATTTCCACCCATCCCCCAATCCTGGGTTTAAATTCAGGGTCAAGATTCTGTCTCCCCCACCCACTCATAGCTAATGCACTAACATTTGAGCCACAGATCCAATTCGGGCTCTTTTTGTTTAATTGGAGATGAGTCTCATGGATTTTCCTGCCCAGACTGACTTCAAATCATAATCCTCAGATCTCAGGCTCGGAATATAGGTATCAGCCATCAGTACCCAGCTTGAGAACTCACTTTTCCACTGTAATTCTCCTTCCCAAAACTTCATAGCCACAATCTTGGGAGAAAAGATTCAGAGAGCCCCCAACTGAAGAACATTCTATAGAATCTCCTGTCCCATACACCTAAAAAGGGAGAAACGCTATCTCTCTCCCTTTCATGAAACAATAGATTTTAGATTATTATATGATAATAATAGTAGATATTATTATAATGCTCTCAATATCTATTCCCATCCCCATTGATACCAGGCTTGGTTGTAGAACTTACTTTGACAAATGACATGTGAGAAGTGATGGCATGTGTCTTTTCTGAGCTTTACCCCTGTGGTTTTCACTCTTTGCATCCCCTGGGAACCTCCAGCAGTCAGTCTGGATCACAGAATGGACACCATGCTGAGTGGAAGTGGATCTGGATTAGGCTTTGTAGCATGAGAGAGAGTAATCAAAATTGTAAGGTATTGCGTCCTTGGGGTTGGTTTCCCCAGTAAAATTAAGCTCACATTGAGGTCCCAGCTCCAGGTAGTCTAGGTCTCTTTCTCTCTATTCCCTCCCACTTCCTTCTCATTCTTCCTGAATATTTCTTCTTTCTCCTCAGGTGACACCAATTCTTGAGTCTCCTTATCCTAGAAACTGGTTTTAGGGTTAAACATTGTGGCTTTCTGTTTTACATTTTCTCTTAAGTGTTTCTTCACTTTTGTCTTTCTGGAGTTTTCAGCCAGAAGCTCCCAAGTGTGATGGAGGGCTGAGAAGGTGGCACAGTGGTAGAGTGCTTGCTTTGCATGCATGAGCCCTAGGTTCGATTCCTCAGCCCCACATAAGCAGTAAAAGCTGGAAGTGACAGTGTGGCTCAAGTGGGATAGTGCTAGCCTTGAGCTGAAGAGTTCAGGGACAGTGCCCAGGCCCAGAGTTCAAGCCCCAAAACCGACCAATAATTTTTTTTATACGAAGTAAGCCTGGTCCAAAGAAGCATAGGTCCCATGGTTTCTCTTATTTTCAATAATTAGTACATGTCTGAGACAAGCAGAAACTGTCAGATAAGTTGATGTTAGGCGAAATGAGCCCCAAGATAAGAATTCAATTATTTTTCATTCTTGTAATTGTTTCTTTCATATTTATAAGATGATTTCTTTGTTGCTTTGTTTGTTCCTGCCCCACTGTATGCCCCCTGTGTTCACTGCATTTGATGTTGGCATACTTTGTGCAGTGGAAGTGAAAAAACACATTATTTAAATGGGGATACAGGTGGATCCATTGCAACAATGAGATGTGCAAGACGTTATGTTGAAAAACGAACTTTACAACTTTGGCGGGAGGGGGGCCTGAGGGGGGACCATGTGGTGGGGATGGGGAGTTGCGAAGGGATGGGAAGGGGAATCAAAGGAGGCCGCCACAATACTTGATATGTCCTCATTACCTTGCCCATGTACTTGTAACCCTTCTGTATGTTATTTACACAATTTTAAAAAATAAATTCCTCTGCCACATCTGCCTTGCTTGCTTTCACTCCCCTCATGTTGGCGTACTAGGAGGCAAGAATAACATGAAGCTCCAGAAATATTTTGGATAGAAAAAGAAACCACCGCATGGGAAGTGAGGGGTGCATTACAAGAGATTGGGAGCTGAACACAGGTAGAAGGGATCACAGCTTCAGCCTCAGCTGTCTTCTGAATCATTGCCCTGTTACCAGCTGTAAGCCTTTGCTCCAAAATCTATGTGGCGAATTCTGCAATTCTTACTGAATCATCCACACACACAGACTTAGTTAGGCATCCAGTATGACATAAAATATACATTTCTTAAATCAGAGAAATCTTTACCGGAGAAAATGTGCAGAAAGAACTTCATTTAATCATGTTCACTTCATTTTTACATGATTATAATTTGACTGAGAGAACAATATCAAATTCTCTTATCTTTCACAAAATCAAAATATCCAAGCAATATACCACTGTAATGAAAAAAAATCTTTTTACTAAAGTGAGTATTTGGAATGGGAAAAATCAAATATTATAAAACTTAAAAATTGATCAAATACCAAAAGAAAAAGAAAGACATTGATTAATAATGAAATAGTAATGTGTTTAGTAAATGAATGAAATGTTTGAGATTCTTATCCACATAGGAAATACATATGAAAGTAAATAGGAAAATCACTGAGATCCCATCTTACACACCAGAATAGCTATCACTACGCAAATAAACAAACTCCTGGAAAGATTGAAATAAATCAGGAACTGTGTTTGGTGGTGTGGCATTATAAACTAGTGCAACCCATATGGAGACCATGATGGAAGTTTATAAAAAAGATATATATATTGAAGACAATTATTGCAAATTGGATCCATACTGAAAGAATATAAATGAATATGAACATACATGTTCATGGCAGCAATATTCATAGCAACCAAGCTGTGTAATCAACCTGGATGTTCCATAAGGAAAGAATACAGAAAATGCACCTTACCTAGCTATAAACAGGTTTTGGTATATAATAGAAGTGGATGTTTCTACTATATCATTGATAAATATTTTTGGATACATACCTAATCCTAATTTCACTGGGTTTTGTGGTATTGTGTTTTTTCTTTAATGAAGGACTTCCATATTGATTTCTGAGCAGTTACAATAGGATGAAAATATCATATAAAATGTGAATATTAGATAAAAATTTAAGTATATTAGTGAACACATACAGATCATCATATAGAGTTTATAATTTGAAGCAATTTTAAGAAGGCAACAGTAGGGGGAAAAGACAATGTTAGAAGCTTAATAACAAATATACAGATATGGAAAAATACAAAAAAAGGTGCAACTAATTAGTGCTAACTGTAACAAAACATTTTCCTCAAGTTTTAAAAATGAAACTATTAAAATAATACTTAATAACATCAAATAACTATGGCATGGAAGAAAATATAACATAGACATATTTTCACCAATATTTGTTTTATTTTTTAACAAATGGATTAAAACAAAATGTAATTACATGTCTGAAGATGATAATACTTTCAAGTGTCATTGGTTGAATCCAGCAAAGGAAAGTAACTGACAAGTACAGGGTAAGAACAACCTGGGTTATGGAAGAAGGTACTTAGTAGAACTTTGTGAGGAAAGAATGTTCTCCTTTTTCCTCATCAAAATAGGACAGCTACTTTTTGAGAGAACACTTGTAATGTAGTCAGAGCAGTGGAGTTACTAATTTAGGTTGTAATTTATTACTTTTATTCCCTAATCTTGTGATATGATTCCCAAATTATGTGAGTGATCCTAGATTTGCTGAGCCCTTTTGCACCCAGAGTTTCTAATTGCTCCTCATGCCAATGATTCTTCTGCTATTCTCATTTCTTTTTGTTTCTCAACTCAACTCCTGTGACCTTTAGTTTCATGAGAAAGAGCTGAAGAAATATGAGGATGGACTGGTGTCTGAGGTAACATCCCCTCCTGTCGGAGGATCTGGGGAAGGACCACCACGTGGGCCTCATAATCAGATATTAATTGACCTCTTTGGAAATGCAGAAACTCACTCCTTCAGGCAGAATCTGTCATTCCTTGACTTTCTCTGAAGGGATTTGGTAATAGGGAACAATTCAGAGAATGAGCTTTCCCACCACCCACCACAGCCTTGTCAGAATGAACAGGATCAAAATTAAAAGTGGCCTCAGTTCCCATAGGGCTAATCAAAAGTCAAGAGATCATACATTCCTCCTCATCAGGGACCTTCTGGTAGGAATAGAATCTGGGCAAAGTCTAAGATGGAGATAAAATGAGACTGGGCCTAAGGAGGACACAAAAGAATGACCCTCTCTTTGACTACAAGTGAGTTGTGTAGTGAGACAAGTTGTCATGAAATTTCATATATGAAAATTCACTAAGTGAGTTATCTCACTGCCACTTTGCAGGAGATCAGTTTCCCCAAAGGAGAAGTTGTTAAATGTTGTGACTGCCAGTTTGCTCTCTAGGCTCTTGTCTCTCCCACCCCTTGCCATGCCAGGAATGCATTACTTCTTTTAGGCATGCAACTACTTTTCCTCACTCTTAGGCAGGAATACTGTAGGCTATTCTTTTGCCAACCTCTTGCATCTGAGGTAGAATAGGCACAGGCAATGCTCATGCCAAGGGGTAAATTCAAGAAGGTGAGTATAAGCTCATATTTGCATCGAAAAATAATCATATTGATTGTGGAGGCTGCTAGAGGGAGGGGCAGCCTCTGGCTCTGTTTACCCAGTGAGGAAAGCCACTCCAATGGCTGGTGCCTGAGCTGGGTGACTTTTCCCTGGATGGAGCTGAGTCTGGCAGGTCAATTCGCCGTTAAGTTCTTGTGACCTGTTAAATGACTCGTTTTATTCCAAGGCCTGAGTTGGAGCTAGCAGCTCCTCTGAGCTTTGTCGGTATCCAAGATGGAGATCACCAGTGCTGGGGGGGAGGGGTGGCCTTCCCTCCTCTGCTCCCTGAGAAAGAGTGAGGACGTCGGGCTTCTACTCACGCCGAGTCTTGGATCCTGGGTCATCTCTGGTCTGCAAAATGCAGGCTGAAGATGTCCGCTCCTTGTTGGTTCTTGCTGGTGTTGAGTAGAATCCTCTCGCCCGCTGCATCTGGCTCCTTCGTCCCAGACTCTCTGTGTGAGCGCTCAGGTATGGCCGCGGCTGCGTTCGCCGCTGCGACCCTGCCGCTGCCGCGGCGGCTGCTGGCAGGCGCTCAGATGTGTCTCTATGTCTTGGCTTCCCCTCTCTTGTCTAACTCTCTGTCCTGTGATGGCACACTTGGTGTGATTCTCTGGCTTAGGACTGTTCACTGGAACTCTCTGCTTTCTATGCGAGAGCTTGTTCAGATTCCAGCTTCTCTTCCGCCATCTTCCCTGAGAATGTCTCCAGGGTGGGCTCTGTGAATTTTTCACAAAATAGCCCCAGGGAAAAGCTACTGTTTGTTGAAAGGCCTCAACTCTACCAGAACCAAGCCTCATCACCCCTCTTTTGTGATTCTCAAAGCAGATCACCCTCCCATTAAACTAACCTGGGAGGGGGATCTCAAAATCTTGGGTAAAGCAGAGCATTTTTCTGCCTGTTCGAAGAAACTGACTTAAGAAACCAATCAAGCCACAGGACCTCAAGCTGACCAGAGACTCCAACAAGAGGCTGGTTACAGACAAAAGGGAGATACAGGATTCTTCTCACCCCTCCCCAAAAAAAAAAAAAAAAAAATCAAAGAACTTTTTTTTCTTCTTTTCTTTTTTCTTTTTATTTTTTTGGTACCTTATATATACAAATTTTTTTTTTCCTTTTCTAAAACTTTTATTAATCTTTAATTTTTGCCTTTTTTGAAAAAATAATTGTTTTCCAGTAACTTTTTTTCCCCTCTTATAATTTTTATTTTAGGAATACGTGAATGTACGTTTTCCTTTCTTTTCTTGTCTTCTCTCTTTTTCTTTCTTTCTTAATTATCTTTTTATTTTTTGTCTAGCTCTACTGAACTTCTGATCTTTTTTTTTCTCCCTTTCTTATCCTTTTCACCTTTTCCTTTCTTTTGTTCTTCTGTATGTGACTTAACTCTTGTCCTGCACATCCTCAGATAAACCCATAGTTAACTAGTAGACCCTATCCCCCATTGTGTACACACTTAATCCACAAATTTATTACTCAATCCAAAACCTCTGAGACTTAAATTCCTTAATAGCAGTACTACCTCTTTATACCTATATAATATTTTAAGCATTTTTTAAGTTTTTCACATCTCCTCTATCTCCCTCCTGTTTTCTCATTATATTCACATTCCTCTCTAAATAGATGGTCTTTCAATCTCCATAACTATATTAATATTTACGTTTCTAATTTTTTTTTCTGGTCTCTTTTCATTTCCCTTTCCCTTTCTTCTTTTTTTTCTCTCCCTCTCTACTTGCATCCTACCCAACCTATTTCCTGCATTGAGATTAGGACATAGTTAACTCTCCCTGTGCCTCCCCACACAAATCTATTCCTAATTTTTACCCACATCTCTCCCTAACCCTAAAAATTTCTGGTTTTCCAAATTCTTCTCTGCAGTTCGAAGCCCATTAACATATAGTTGTTTGATGTTGAATAGATGTATCTGTTGAACTAGATTGTATCTGTAGACTATTGACTGTATAAATGCAAATGTTGGTTGATGGTTGCCTTAAGATAGTGTTCTAGCACAAAACTGGTGGTATTTTCATCTCAAATAGGCAGAGTAAGCCGGAAAAACACAAGAAAAATGGCAAATCCGGGTATCTCAATTCCCAATCTTGATAATCAGGGGTCAGATCAGATAATGAACAATCCAGAGGAGAGTTCCCAAATAGCTCTACAAACACTGGTGGCAAACATGATAAATGAGAAGTTTGACAACTTACAAAGGACTCTGTATGAGCGTGATAGGGAGAGAGAGGAGGCATCCCAAAAGTTTATACAGGAATATCATAAGCGTGAGGAAGCTACTCAAAAACTGATACAGGATTTGCGTGAACAACTTGAGAATACTCAAAGAGAAAGGGAGGAATGGTGTGAGCAGGCTGAGAACACTCAAAGGGAACTGCAGGAATCCCACAAACGGGAGGAAGCTAATCAAAGAATAATTCAGGAATTGAGAGACAAGGTAGAGAACACACAAAGATCACTAAAGGCATTCATGGAATCCATTAACAAAGAGCTGAAGGAAGTCAGGGAGACCACAAAGGGAATGCTGAATGGAACCCAACAGAAGGAATGGGAGTCCAAAGAAACCATAACCAATTAACTAAGTGATTTGAGAACAAACACTGAACACCAAATTAAGGAAGTAAAGAAATTCATACAAGACTTAAACAGAGCTTCAACAAAGAACTAGAAGCCATCAAAGCGGACCAATTAGAAGGAAAAGAGATAAAAAACAAAGTAGAGAGTCTTGACAGCAGGTTAGACCATGCAGAAGATCGAATCTCAGGGATTGAAGACTGCCTAGATATTATAGAGAAAGAACATACAACCATCCAAGACAAGTCCAAGAAGTATGATAGATCTATCCAACACCTGGAAGACACCATCAGAAGGCCTAATCTAAGGATAATGGGTGTAGAGGAGCACCTAGAAACAGAAGTTAATGGTCTAGGAAATTTGTTTAACAGGATCCTAGCAGAGAACTTCCCAAACATACAAAAAGATAGGCCTATTCAGATACAAGAAGCTTTTAGAACCCCAAATAGACCAGACCAGAATAGGACATCCCACCGCCACATTATAATCCACACAAGATCAACTCAGAACAAGGAAAAGTTCCTTAAAGCTGTCAAGGAGAAAAGGTTAATCACCTATAAAGGGAAACCAATTAGAATCACCTCAGATTTCTCAGCAGAGACAATCAAAGCAAGAAGAGCCTGGAATGATGTATGCCATGCCCTAAAAACAAACAACTATCAACCAAGAATACTGTACCCAGCTAAACTCTCCTTCATAACTGAAGGCCAAATAAAAACCTTCCATAGCAAAGAAAAATTGAAACAATACATCTCTACCAAACCAGCCCTACAAAAGATTCTTAAAGATGTCCTACACATAGAAAACCAACAAGACCGCAACAAAGGCCAAGAAACTGCACCCAAACTGAGAATCCAAGAACCATAGGAAGAACCCAGTTTTCGCAGCCCCCAAGCAGGTGTATAACATGGCAGGAACTCCCAAATACCTCTCAGTCCTATCTCTTAACATTAACGGACTGAACTCTCCAAATAAGCGACATAGACTGTCTAGTTGGATTAAAAAACAAGACCCTTCTATCTGCTGCCTGCAGGAGTCACATCTTGCCCATAAAAACAAACACATTTTCAATGTGAAAGGCTGGAACAAAATCTACCAAGCAAACGGCCCCCATAAACAGGCGGGAGTTGCAATCTTAATATCAGATAAAATAGACTTCAAATGAAAATTCGTGAGAAGAGATAAAGAAGGTCTCTACATACTAATTAAAGGATCTCTCCTTCAGGAGGATATTACAATTCTAAATATCTATTCGCCAAACAATGGAGCACTCAAATTTATCAAAGAAACACTACTTTCCCTCAAATCCCATATAGATCCAAAGACATTAATTGTTGGGGATTTTAACACACCACTCTCCCCACTAGATAGAACAACTCGGCAAAAACTCAACAGAGAAACCACAGATCTAAACAGCTGCATAGATCAACTAGAGTTAACAGACATCTACCGAACATTTCACCCAGCAGCATCAGAATACACGTTTTTCTCAGCAGCACATGGAACGTTTTCTAAAATAGACCACATTCTAGGCCACAAAGCAAACTTGTCTAAATTCAGAAACATTGAAGTTATACCTTGCATTCTCTCTGACCACAAGGGAATAAAATTAGAACTTAAAACCAAAAGCCACCAAAGAAAGTCCGATATCACATGGAGGCTGAACAACACACTGCTGAATCAAGAGTGGGTCATGGAAGAGATTAGAAAGGAAATTCAAATGTTCATGCTATTCAACAAAAATGAACACACAAATTACCAGCTCCTCTGCGACACAGCAAAGGCAGTACTCAGAGGCATGTTTATAGCTCTGAGCTCCTACATCAACAAATTGGAGAGACCTGAAACTAGCAATTCAATGACACATCTAAACCTCCTTGAAAAAGAGCAGCAAGATAAACCCCAATCCAGTAGACGGAAAGAAATAATCAAAATTATATCAGAATTAAATGAATTAGAATCCAAAAAAACTATAGAAAGAATCAACAAAACAAAGAGTTGGTTCTTCGAAAAACTTAACAAAATTGACAGACCCTTAGCAAATCTTATCAGAAAAAGAAGAGAACACACCCAACTTAATAAACTCAGAGATGAGAATGGAAACATCACCACGGAAACAACCAAGATTCAGAACATTATAAGGGAATACTTCTCAAAACTTTATGCTAATAAGTTTGAGAACTTGACAGGAATGGACCTTTTCCTAGCAAATATTGACATGTCAAAACTAAACCAAGATGAGTTAAACCAGCTTAACAGGCCCATATCAAGCATTGAAATAGAAACAGCAATAAGAGACCTCCCAGCTAAGAAAAGTCCAGGACCAGATGGTTTTACAGCGGAATTTTACAAGGCCTTCAAAGCAGAGCTCACACCAATTCTCCTCCAACTCTTCAATGAAATTGAAAGAGAAAGCTAACTACCGAACACATTCTATGAAGCCATCAAAACCCTCATCCCAAAACCAGGCAGGGACTCATCAAAGAAAGAGAACTATAGACCCATTTCTTTGATGAACATTGATGCAAAACTTCTCAACAAAATTTTGGCCAATCGACTTCAAAATTCATCCCAAAAATCATACAACACGATCAAACAGGATTCATTGCAGGGATGCAAAGCTGGTTCAATATATGCAAATCAATTAATATTATTCATCACATCAACAGGAGCAAGAATAAGAACCACATGGTTATCTCAATAGATGCAGAAAAAGCATTCGACAAGATCCAACACCCCTTTATGATGAAGGTTTTGGAAAAATTAGGAATCCATGGAACATTCCTCAATGCAATAAAGGCTGTATATTACAAACCTACAGCCAGCATTACACTTAAATGTAAAAAACTAAAGCCATTTCCTCTTAGCACAGGAACAAGACAAGGATATCCACTCTCTCCACTTCTCTTCAATCTAGTATTAGAATGCCTAGCTACAGCAATAAGACAAAATGCAGACATAAAGGGGATCCAAATAGGGAAAAAAGAAATAAAACTCTCCTTCGCAGATGACATGATCTTGTATTTAAAGAATCCCATAGACTCCACTCCCAAATTACTCAAGCTGATTCAAAACTTTGGCAAAGTAGCAGGTTATAAAATTAACCCCCAAAAATCAATGGCTTTTCTGTATGCCAACAATGAGAAAAGTGTGGCTGAAATTAGGAAAGCAACTCCATTTGTAATAGCCCCACAAAAAATAAAATACCTAGGAATTAACTTAACCAAATAAGTGAAGGACCTCTATGATGAAAACTTTAAAATCTTAAAAAAGGAAATCAACACAGAACTTAAAAAATGGCAAAACCTCCCATGCTCCTGGATTGGAAAGATTAACATCCTGAAAATGGCAATACTTCCCAAGGCTATCTACAAATTCAACGCAATACCTATCCAAATTCCAACCTCATTCTTCAAGGAAATAGAAGAGGCAACCCAAAAATTCATTTGGAACAATAAAAAACCTCGAATAGCAAAAACGCTCCTGAATGGAAAGAACACTGCTGGAGGCATATCAATACCAAACTTCAAACTCTACTATAAAGCCATAGTAATAAAACAGCTTGGTATTAGCATAAGAACAGACCTCAGGACCAATGGAATAGAATTGAAAACCCAGAAGTGAACCTACAGACCTATAGCCATCTAATCTTCGATAAGGGAGCTAAAACAATAGAATGGAAGAAAGACAACCTCTTCAGTAAATGGTGCTGGCAAAATTGGTTAACTACTTGTAGAAAACTTAAGCTAGATCCTTATATATCACCCTGCACCAGAATCAACTCCAAATGGATCAAAGACCTTGAACTCAAAGCAGACATTCTGAAAACATTACAGGATGGAATAGGAGAAACCCTAGGTCTCCTTGGCTCAGGCCGAAATTTTCTGAATAGAGACCCGGAAACACAACAAATCAAAGAAAGGTTGGACAAATGGGATTGCATAAAGTTGCAGAGCTTCTGCAGGGCAAATGACATAGCTAGCAAGATCAATAGAAAGCCCACGGATTGGGAGAAGATCTTTACTAGCCATACAACGGACAAGGGTTTCATATCTAAAATATACTTGGAACTCAAAAAATTAAACCTCCCAATAACAAATCCTCAAAGAAACAACTGCCCAATAAATAAGTGGGCGAAAGACTTAAAGAGAAACTTCTCTGAAGAAGAAAGAAGGATGGCCAATAGACACATGAAAAAATGTTCAACATCCCTAGCCATAAAGAAATGCAAATCAAAACAACATTGAGATATCACCTCACTCCAGTTAGAACGGCAAAAATCAAGAACTCTAACAACAACAGATGCTGGAGGGGATGTGGACAGAAAGGAACCTTACTTCATTGTTGGTGGGAATGTAAACTTGTTCAACCACTTTGGAAAGCAGCATGGAGGTTCCTCAAAAGACTTCACATAGAGCTCCCCTATGACCCAGCAATCCCACTTTTGGGCATTTACCCTAATGTTTACAAACAAGACCACACTAAAGCTACCAGCACAACTATGTTTATTGCAGCATTATTTACCATAGCTAAGATATGGAACCAACCCAAATGCCCCTCAGTAGATGAATGGATCAAGGAAATGTGGTATATATACACAATGGAATTCTATGCCTCCATCAGAAAGAATGACATTGCCCCATTTGTTAGGAAATGGAAAAACTTGGAAAAAATTATATTAAGTGAAGTAAGCCAGGCCCAAAGAATCGTAGGTCCCATGGTTTCCCTTATTTGTAATATCTAGTATATGTATGAGTCAAGCGGAAAAGGTCAAATAATGTGATGTCAGGAAAATGAACCCTTAGATGTGTATTTTAATGTTTTTTTCTTTCATGCATGTGTTTCTAACACATTTATAAGATTATCTCTTTGTTGCTTTGTATGTCCCTCCCCCACAGTATACCCCTGCTTTCACTATATTTGATGTCAGTATAACTTGTGGAGGAGATGGGGAAAAACCAGTTGTTTAAGGATACAGGTGGACCTGTTGCAACAATGAGAAGTACAAGTTGTCATGTCCAAAACGAGCTTTACAACGTTAGTACGGTGGGGGGGGAAGGGGGGACGGGGGGAAAGGGGGGAAAGGAGAAGGATTGGGATTAGGGGGGGAGGGGGGAGGCTGGGAAGGGATGTGAAGGGTAAACAAAGGAGGAGGCTGCAATGCTTGGTAAGAAATGTACGCATTATCCTGCCCATGTAACTGTAACTCCTCTGTACAGTATATTCACAAATAAAATTAAATTAAATTAAAAAAAAAGATAAAAAAAAGAAAAATAATCATATTGAAAGAATTAAATGAAATTAATAATTGAGAGATTCAGGGTTTATAGCCGCTAAATTTAAGTAATTATTATTAACACATCTAGAATCATGGATTAGGAAGAGAACAGTGAAGTAGTTTCAATATAATTTGCAAAAGATATACCATAGCCATAACAGGAGATGAGAGTGTGAAGGAACTATTGACATAGTTCCAGTTACTCTCTTAGGAGTAACATTGGATAGGAGGCTTTTAGAATAATATCTAAAACAGAGGAACTTGCTTGGCACTGGTGGCTCACACTTGTGATCCTAGCTACCATGGAGGCTGAGATCTGAGTATTATGATTCAAAGCATGTCCAGACAGAAAAAGCCAGATGTGGTACATGGCTGAAGTTGTAGAGCACTAGCATTGAGCTCCGGGACACTGCCTAGGCCATGAGTTCAAGCTTCTGGGTAAGAAATGCAACAAAAACAAAACAATAATGATAAAAAGCAATAAAAGGAGGATTTAAAGATATGTGATGGAATGAGGCTCATGTGTAACTGTTTATGGAACCTACAAGAAGACAAAATTTGGAGCCAAATGATATCTATTCATGACTAATCAAGAATGCAAAGCAAATGCCAAATTCCTCTTCTCAAAAACTTCAAACTTGGGCTGGGTTGGTGGCTCAGTGGTAGAATGCTTGCCTGGCATGCATGAGGCCTTGGGTTCTATTTCTCAGCACCACATAAGTTGAAAAACCAGAAGTGGAGCTATGGCGCAAGTGGTAGAGCACTAACCTTGAGCTGAAGAGGTGAGGGACAGCACCCAGGCACAGAGTTCAGGCAAAAAACAAAACAAAACAAAACAAAACAATAAAACTAAACTAAACTTCCAAACATATCTTTTCTCATAATTGAGGAGAGGCTTCTTTTACAGGAATTCTCCTTATCTAGCTCAAGGTGATCAGAACTTCGGTAGAATTTTCCTGTTGAGATGTAATGTGCCTAACTGTGCTGAATCTAATCATGGCTAGGAAAGTATGAACTGATACGTTTGTTGTATTTTTCCTCATAGATATATAATATTCTCAGGTATTATATGAAATATATTTTATAATAAACAATATATTATACATTATATATAATATATTAAATATATTATAACATAACATATATATTAACAGACTTCCTAATTTTAGAGTTAGGAACAAGCAACATATTAAAAGAAAAATGCTTGAATCTCTGAGTAATTTTTCTACCACAGGACAATTCCAAGTTTCATTCTTATTACCCAAAGAGCAACATAGGAAAGCGATGCCCATGGAGGTGATTCCCTGGATTTTGGAAACTGTTATTGCATATATATATATATATTAAATATTGTTTTATACTAGTGAATATATATAAAACTATAATAACAGATAAATAAGTGAACACCTATGTGCACACACACTCAATCACTTTCAAATATAAGAATTTCTTTTCTATGCTGCCTATTCACCTACAGAGGGAGTACATGAGTTGCCATTGAATTGTCCTGGAAGTTCTTTATCTGGTTACTCTAGCTTCACATCCTTTGTTCTGTAAGTAGCCAGATGTTATGTGTTCAACATACTTGTTACAGGCAAATGTATCCACCCTGACATACAGAGAAACTTGGATTTCAGAAATGCCACAAATAAGTGGGAAATACACAGTACTTTTCATAGTTGAATAAATTACAAATTTATTAGAAAGCTCATTAGAAAAAATATTCAGTGTAGGATGAAACACTTCAGAAATATACAGTTTAAATTATGTATAACCGGGTGGAGGTAGCTCATGCCTGTAATATTTGCTAATCTGGAGGCTGGAATGTGAGGATCACAGTTCAAAGCCAGGTTGAGAAAAGTCTCCGCGGGACACTTGTCACCAATTAATCATTGAAAACTAAAATAGATTCTGTGGCTCGAAGTTGTAGAGAGCTAACCTTGAGCAAAAGACATCAGGATCAGTGCTCAGGCTCTGAGTTCAAATTCTGAAATAGATAAGAAATAAAATAAAAAAAATTACATATAATTTTTTACCAACTCTGTAAAAGGAAAATAGGATATGACACATGGCAACATAAGACTTCAAGTTACAAAGTTCCAGGGCATTTCCTCACTATTGACAACTAGGAGTAATCCATATCAAGAAAAAAGATAAACGATTTATACTAAATTTCAAAATATGTTATACAAAGTAAATGCAATAAACATGCATTCCACAATCTAGTAACATCATGTTGTGTAAAGAATCTGATTAACTGATTCATGAAAACCAATACTATGCAGTTAAAACATCCAATATCTCAGGTGTCAACTTAGCACAATACTTTCAATCTATGATGTCTGTTTTGTATATTTTCCAGCCCTATTCATCCCACAATGACAGAAAGCTCTTCCTGAGAATGTCCAGAGACCTGTCTACTGTGAGTGCTCAATGTAGACCTGTTTCCATTCTCTATTATTTGGGCATGTGATAGACTGAATATCTGATAACTTGGAAAAGGCACAATTTGGGACTGGCTTCCAGCTATCTTTGGCCCAAGGGATAATTTACCTTACCAATTTCTTAAATTTTAGGTAATCACATACTCACTTCGTAACCCTTAAACATTAGAAATACCTATCCATATAAGTCTGCATTACATACTTATTACTGTTTTTCTTCATTTGTCATGTTTTACATATTTGTGTATTCCAGGGTTTAGTTCTGTAATGTTCATTCTCATGGTTGTTATCACTGAGTACATGTAATTATTTCTGTTTTTTTCTCTCCAGCTCTGTTTTTTCTTTAATTCAAGTCCTTAATAGCATCCTGTCTACTGACAACTAGCTACTGATTTTAACAAACTAAAAAGATCCCAAAGTGAGCTTTGATCTTTATATACATACCTATTCCTCATTACTATTTAATTAAGTGATAACTCTTCTAGTTGTCTTGTCAAAATACCTGGCAGTCATTTCAGACATACATACTTTTCACACGTCATATTTAATCTATAACCAGGTTTCAACAAATAAACTCACAGAATATTTTAGGAACCATACATACATCAAATATGTGTGCTAGTACTATGAATTAAAATCAGAGCCTAGGTTCTTTTACTTTCCTTTTTTGCTCAGGCTGGTAGGCTTCCATTTGAACCACAGCTCACCTTTTAGCTTTTTGGTTCTTAGTTGAAGATAAGTGTGTCGTGGTCCATTTAACTAGTCTAGCGTGAAACTACGATCCTCTGTTTTCAGCCTTCTAAATAGCTAGATTTAAAGGCATGCACCACTAAAACCACCCCTATTATATTTGAATGAAAAATAAATTTAAAGAATGAATATTTCATGGGACCTATATTTCTTTGGGCTTGGCTTACTTCACTTAATATAATTTTTTCCAAGTCTTTCCATTTCCTAACAAATGAGGCAATGTCATTCTTTCTGATGGAGGCATAGAATTCCATTGTGTATATATATCATATTGTCTTGATCCATTCATCTACTGAGGGACATCCCATGGTTTCCCTTATTTGCAATATCTAGTATATGTAAGAGTCAAGCAGAAAAGGTCAGATAAGGTGATGTTAGGAAAATGAACCCTAAGATATGTATTCAAATGTTTTTTTTTCTTTCATGCATTTGTTTCTAACACATTTATACGATTATTTCTTTGTTGCTTTTTATGTCCCACCCCCACAGTATAACCCCTGCTTTCACTTTATTTGATGTCGGTATAATTTGTGGAGGGGAAGGGGAAAAACAAGTCGTTTAAATAAGGATAAAGGTGGACCCGTTGCAACAATGAGAAGTATAAGTTGTCATGTCGAAAACGAACTTCACATCTTTTATGGGGGGGGGAGGATTAGGTAGGGGGTGGGGAGAAGCTGGGAAGGGATGGGAAGGGGAAACAAAGGAGGAGGCTACAATGCTTGATAAGGAATGTACTCATTATCTTGCCCATCTAATTGTAACCCCTCTGTACAGTATTTTCACAATAAAAAAGAACGAATATTTCTAATATTTTCAAATCAGTATGTTTTCATTTACACCAAAACACATTGCCTTAAATGTTTTTTGTTATTCCAGCTCACTTACCAAGAAAGCAAATTAAAAATTCACAACCAAAGACGCTCTGAATGTACAAATGCTCAAGCCTGCAAGCCACAATTTCTTTGCTGGGAAATAACAAATGATGATATCCTCTAAGGCAAAGCAGGAGAAAATGCTCTTCACTGAAATTACTGGAAGTTGATGAAGATGAGGAGGAGCAACTTTATCCAGAAAGTATAACAGTGTTTGCTGTCATAGGATGACTCTAGAGGATAAGTGTAGCCAACCTTAGAGGTTGTTTATAGCGATGAGGAGAATATTTGAAGGTGCATATGTGATTACAAAGGAGAGCTTTCTTGCAGATATATTTTTGTAGCATAGTTTGTATACTGTTGAGAAAGAGGCAAGATAGGGATGATGACATAGCAATATTCATATCAATGGAAAAACAATCTAGAGAATATAGATTCTACAAAGAACCAAAGGAATCCAGAGATACATCTATTTTCCATACAATTGTTCCAACAGAATAAAGACCAACATGGTTTCTTTAAAGTAAGAATTAGTCTAATGTCTGCACACTCACACTTAACAAATATTTATTGTAAACATACTGATTGTGTTCTAGGTAGACTTCCTTATTGTTGACAGACAAAAATTGCTTGAGTGAGACACAGGAATCTTAACAAAGACTTATAGATAAAGGACATAGTGTGTTAGAAGAGGAAACCCTGGTAGGAAAATGAAACTTACTTTTTGTTGGTCACAGGGCACGAACTCAGGGCCTGAGTACTGTCTCTCAGCTCTTTGGTTCAAGGCTAGCCCTTTACCTCTTTGGGACAGAGTACCACTTCGGGTTTTTCGTTGATTAGCTACAGACAAATCTCATAGGCTTTCTTCCCAGGCAAGTTTAGAACCATAATTCTCAGATCTCAGCCTCATGACTAACTAGGATTATAGACGTGAATCACCAGTATCCACCACCTCACAAACTGAAACTTTTGAGGTTCTAGTGAGTTCAATCAATTTTCAGTGGAAACCTCAAAAAGTGTGGTCAGGAAAGACCTCATAGAATGGTTCTTTCAATATGATTGATCTTCAGTACAAATCTGATCTTGTTGTCACCTCTTGGCAGCAGCAGAGCCTGGGTCTATTCTATCACAAATGTAAAAGACTAGCAAAAGGATAGCCTATGGTATTTCTGCTTAGGAGTCAAGACAAGTAGTTGAATGCAGGAATGAAGCAATATGTTCCTGGCATAGGAAGGCGTGGGAGAGACAACAGACTAGAGAGAAAACTGGTGGACACAACATTTAACCCCTTCTCCTTCGAGGAAAATGACCTCCTACAAAGTGGCAGTAACACAATTGACCTACTGCATTTTCTGATATGAAGGAAGGTGTCATGTCTCACTAAACAACTCACTTGTAGTCAAAGAAAGGGAAATTTTTTAGTGTCCCCCTTAGGCCCAGTCTCAGTTAATCTCCATCTTAGACTTTGTCCAGTTTCTATTCCCACCAGAAGGTCCCTGATGAGGCCCTGTGGGAACTGAAACCACTATCAGTTTTGGATCTGTTCCTTCTGTCAATGCTGTGGTGGGTGATGGGAAAGCTCATTCTCTGAATTGTGCCCTAGTTCCAAATCTCTTCAGAGAAAGTCAAGGAATAACAGATTCTGCCTGAGGGAGTGAGTTTCTCCATTTCAAAAGAGATCAATTAATATCTGATTCTGAGGCCTAGGTGGAAGTCCTTCACTAGATCCTCTAAGCTGGAGTGGAAGTTAGCACAGACTCCAGGCCACTCTCACATTTCTCCATCTCTTTCTCATGAACAAAATGATTACAGGAGTTGAGTTCAGAAATAAGAAAAAATGAGAGTAGTAGAAAAATCATGCCCAGTGGTAGGAATTAGAAACTCTGGGTAAAAATGAGGTCACAAAATCTCCTAGGATTACTCACGTAATTCGGGAATCACATCATAAGATTAGAGAATAAACGTAATAAATTACTGTCTAAATTAGTCACTCTACTGTTCTGACCACAAGTGTTCTTTTAAAAGCTAGATGTCCTAGATCTAGGTTGATGAGGAAAAGAAAGCACATTCTTTCCTCACAAAGTTCTACTGAGTATCTTCATCCATAGCACAGGTTGTTCTTACTCTCTACTTTTTTGTTACTTTTCTTTGTTGGATTCAATCAATGATATCTGACAGTGTTAACATCTTCAGATATAACTATATTTTATTTTAATCCATTTGTTATGAAATTAAACAAATTATGAGGAAAATCTTTCTATGGTAAATTTTCTTCCATGACCTACTTATTAGATATTATTAAGTATTATTTTTATAGTTTCATTTTTAAAAATTTGAGCAAAATATTATGTTAAATTAACATAAATTAGTTGCACATTTTTCGTATTTTCCGTGTCTGTATATGTGAAAATATATCTTGACGAACACCCCATATATTTTCTTCATCTTCTTTCCTCCCTTCCCACACAAACACAGATATCTTCAAACAATCACATCAACATTTTTGGCCATATTCTCTCTCCTTCACAGTTCTGATCCTTCTGTGAATTCCTGCTATTACGTATACAAAATACAGATCCTGTTTTGTCTTTTCATAAACATTTTAAGTGTATTTTATGTTTTGGAATGAGATTGATCAGTGTACACCAAATAAGCATATACTTCATTCAACTTAACCATGCAGATGAATGTTTTTCTAACATTCATCCATCTTCTACCATTCAACAGTTTCTGATGTGTCTTATTTTTTACTTTCTTTATTTCGTTTTTCAAGATAATTTCTTATTAAGCTTCTAGCATTATCTTTTTCCCAATTGTTGCCTTCTTAACATTGCTTCAAATTATAATCTATATATGATCGTCCTGTATGTGTTCACTAATATATTTAAATTTTGGTCTAATATTCATCTATTATAGGATGTCCTTAATCTGTTGATGTCCTTAATCTGTTGTAACTGCTCTGAAAATCAATATGGATGTTCCTCACAAAAGCAAAAACATAATGTCATAAAAGCCCATGAAATTAGTATTAGGTGTATATCCAAAAATATGTTGCAATGAAACAGTAGAAGTATTCACTTCTCTTATATCCGAGAATATGTTTATAGCTATGAACAGCACATTTTCTTTATTCCCTTTACTGGTACACCTAGGTTGATTACAGATCTTGGTTGTTATGAATACTACTGCCATTAACACGGATGTTCATGTTGAATCATAGTCCTTCAATATGTATCCAAGTTATTGTAAAGGTCAATAAAATATGTGGGGTTTTTTTGGTATTTTGTAAATCTCCATTCTGAGCTCCATATGGCTTGCACTAGTTTACAATTGCCGCACAACTAAACACAGTTCCTGATTTATTTCAACCTCTCCAGCATTTGTGTTTATTTGTTTGAGTGGTTATAAATATTCTGATGTGTAAGATTGGAGCTCAGTAACTTTTTGATATGTGGATAAGAATTTCAAATATTTCATTTATTTATTAGACATTTACATTTGTACTTCATTCCTGATCAGTGTCCTTTTTGGTATTTGATCAATTTTTAAGTTTTATAATTTGTGATTTTTTTCCCATTCCAACTATTAACATTAGTTAAAAAATTATTACAGTGGTGAACAATTTACTAAAATCAAGTGATTCTACATTTATAACACTGGTTTTTTGTTTGTTTGTTTGTTTACAGGAAGATCTTTGATTCATGTTGAGTGGATGTTTGTGAGTAGATGGAGCTGTTGTATACATTCCTGTGTGTGTATGTATGTGTGTGGGGGGGAGTGTACATGTATTATTGAAATCACAGATACAGATGATGAGCGCTGTTCTGAACTTGTGTCCTTTTTCTGAGATATATATTGTGGTGTTTCTTTGTTGGTGGTAGGCTCCGACTGCTTGCCTTTGCCTGATGTGCACTTTCCAGCTCAATTTTTCAATAAAAGCTTCTTATTGAGCATATAGGGATCTGGTATTACTTTGTTTTATTCTGCCATCAGTGATCATATTTTCCTCTTCAAAAATTAACAATTAATATGAATTTTATTTCCTAGTTGATTTTCCGCTTTAATTTGCATTTAGAAATATGTATGATAAGACCTTTGAGCTCTGTATTCATGATGAAAAACCATTTTGAAATTTCTTTTTAATTCTCTTGTTAGCATCAAGATCTTGAATTTTTTTTTAGTTTTAATTTAAAATACCCTCCCTTGTGATTTTGGCAGGAGGAGACAAAAAATTCCTGGTAAAAATGACAGCAGTTTTATTTGTTAAAATATCAGATAATTCATATTTTTGAATATGTCTAGTGGCAAATGAATATATTTGCTCGATAAATTTGCTTGATAAATCCATGCACAAAAATACCACTTGTAGGGACTGGGAAGGTGCCTCAGTAATAGACTGCTTACCTTGCATGCATGAGGCCCTGGGTTGGATTCCTCAGCACCATGTAAAGCGGAAAAGTCCAGAAGGGGTGCTGTGGCTCAAGTAGTAGAGCACTAGCCTTCGGCTGAAAAGCTGAGGGACAGCAACTAGACCCAGAGTTCACCACCAGCAGCAAAAAATAAATAAATAAAACTCAAGTCAAAAACATTAATTTCAAATGTTGATTATCATGTTACTTAGGGGCAGGGTGTCAAGACATAGTATACCTCTGTCCCAAAGCTTTAAGAAGGATTTCAACACGTGACAATTACTGAAAAAAAGTAAAAAAAAGAGCTCTGCCTACAACATATAGAATCTGCACTCAAACATAAACAGTTACTAAGAATGGAGTACATTTTATAATATTCCTTAAGAGATTCTATATTAATTATCATATAAATTAACCTTTAAAAACTCCACAGATGGGTCTGAGTCTTAAGGGCCTCTAGCAAAAACCAGAGGAGAGAATCATCAACCCCGATTTTTAAAATTGTTATTGTTAAGATAGTGTACATATGGGTCACTGTTTTGTAAGTCATGTAATGAGTTCATTTCTTATTGGACAGTCTCATCACTTCCTTTGCTCTCTCTCTCTGCTTTTCCCTCCTGTCCCTGTTCACAAGTGGTATAGTTCATTGTCAAAATAATATATACAGAGAACCATCGCTGCATTTGTTTCCCTGTTCTCCATGAACTTCTGTGGCTTCCTCACTGCCCATAAATGGATAAAAAAGAACAAAAAAAATCTCTCTTGTTTCCAATTCCTGGAATTCATTTCAATATAAACATCAGTAGTTTTATGAGAGTGTCAGGGTCTGTCCACACATCCCGAACACTTATACTTCAAGCAACAAGTCATAACTCCCACCAGATTCTAAGGTCCAGAAAGGAATTCTTTTCACTTTCCACACAGGAAGAAGCTGAGATTCAGAAAGGTTAAGTAACTGACTGGAAATACTGGGGTGAGCATTGAAGCTCACTCTTATAGCTTACCTAATCCAGAAAGTGAGATCTGAAAACCACAGTTTGAAACCAACCTAGATTGGCATATCCATTACATGTTGATCTCCAGATAACCAGCAGAGTTGTGTGTTTCAAGTGGTAGAGTTAGAATGCTACTAGTCTTGAATTGGAAACATAAAGGACACTGCCAATATGTTGTTTTTTTAACAACCAGTGCTATCCCGTACAAAAGCTGACACCACACACACACACACACACACACACACACACACACACACACACACACACACTTTAGAAAAGATGTTTGTAATGAAATCCAAATAGTTTATTTTTTATTTTCATATGTTTTAGAATTAGTTTTAGTGAGATTTGACTTGGTAGTCTCTGCTGATGAGCCACAATTTGAAAACTTTTGAAATGACTACCCATATCCGGGCTCAGAGAAACCTTCTCCTAGTTAAGTGTTCCTCCTTTCCAGCAATGATAAATTGTCTTTCCTTGCCCCAGTTTCCAATTTGGGACTCAATATCTTAGACTTTCCTGTCTTAATTAGCAGGATTATAGGTGGCAACTACTGTACTGGACGTTATGTGACTTGGGAAAAGTGTTCAAAGTTCACTATTCAGTGGAGGTTGTTAGCACTCACCCATGATCATTCTGTGCTCAGAATTGGGAACATTTTAGGGCCAGGAATCCAGGGGAAGCACTGTGTGCTACTTCATATTTTTGATTTACTAACAGATTTCCATCCATTGTTTACTTTAAGCATTGTGTGAAGAGAATGATTGCCTCTAGGAGACAGAAGCACTGCACTAACTGTTGCTCTCAGAACACAGGAGGAGGGAAAAGAATTTCCGAATAAGCCATATAGCCTAGACCCTGAGTTCTTAGAAACTCAGTCTGCCTGTTACCTTCCTTTCAACCTAGAAAGTCAGAGCCTGAAGGGGCTTGTAAGCTCCATTTATATTCCTGATCATGGGACTCCCTTCCCCTCAGTCCTTCTGACCCTTTGCTTTAGGGTTTGACAGTGTGTCTTTCTTTCTTGTTACTTCATTGCATATTAAAAACACCCAACTGCAGGTTTCCATTGTCCTAGTAGATGTTTTGCATTCCAGGACCTTCCTTCTAGGGAACTCTATTCTTAGACCTCATATGCATATATCCACAGAAGTGAGAGATTCACAGACTGTGTAACATAGTTGCTCAATGGTGATCAACTCAGAGTCTCATGCAGGTTGAATTTGGAGCCTTTCTGAGACGCCTTAGCCTAGGCACTGTGGGCAACATTGGCAGCAATTCCTCAGAGCAATACCACTGACAGCAAGTGAGCCCTGACTAGTCCTTAGTCCTTGACAGTTCTACTTAGGGGTGTGAACAAATGACTAGGCATGTTTAGCCTATTGCACAGTACCCCAAGCACTGAAGTCATTTTAAGCCTAGGAGAAAAATCTCCCTGTGTAAAGCAGTACACATAAGAAGCAGATGATGTGCCACACTCAAATGCTCCAGGAGAAAACAGTGTATTGATGTCTACACAGGTGGGAAATAATATTCTGAGGGATGGGAAGGGAAGATTTCAGATATCAGGAAGTGGTGGAATTTTTATGATCACAAAATGGAGCTTTTAAACCCAGGCCCAAACTCTAGGTGAGCTTCTTAGATCTTCCCACTTGCTACTCATACCAAATAAAGAGATGTGGTGAAGATCAGGAAAGGACATTGATTAGATTGCAGCCATAACATGACAACAACTTAGCGCAACTTCAGAACACTAAGCAATATTCACCAACATTTCTATTCACCCATGTCATTAGGTCTGAGTTGTATCTAGGTGTCTTCAGTGCCTTCAGAACAGGAAGATCTAGGGCAGAGCCCAAGACTGGTCTGGAATTTTGTAAATAAACTAACTTGTCTGATGGAAACTATTTGTACTGTCATAATGGAAATGTAGAGACTGATCACAACACATTTGCACGTTTGTCAATGACCAGTGATTGGGAGGGGAGTATTTAAGATGCTACCCATGTTCTTAGTTGCCTAGTACTACCTTGGATTCCAGAGTCAATCTTGATAAATAGATATAGAAGTTACATGTAGCTTGCTATGCCCAATTCACACCTAGAGAAGCAGATGAGAAATTGGAAGGGTTTGGTGTGAAAGCCACACGTTGATCCAAAGCAGAAATCAAAGGATGTGGAGATGAAGCAACTACCTGGGAGGAAAAGGAGAGACAGTTGAAGGTGATGATCACCTAGAGGAGACAGAGAAAGTTTGAAGCCACATTTAGTCCTGTAGATCAAAGTAACCCATCTGAGGTAGAACAGTCTGGCTGTCCAGAGCCACAGAGATGTTGGAATGGCAGCAGCAAGTGCTCTTGCCCGTTTCAAGGGAGCTCCCAGAATGCCAGGGTAAGAACTGGTACCTTCCCAGAGCACTGCTGCTGAGCAGTCCTCAGATCCCTTGCTACCATGATAATTGACCTTGGAGAGAAGCAGTGAGATTTGTAAAAGGTGATTGAAGCTCACTATGTGGAGCCTGTTCTGCAGCATTGTGGAGTGTCGTCTCTCAGGATGCTTAGGGAAAAGATTCCAAAGCCACTGTCAAACATTGCAATCTATTTGGAGTAGATATTTATGGATGGAACATGCCTGAACCCAACATACTGATAATGAGCTGCTAGCAGTAGTTACCTAAAGATTTGACAGCCAAAACTGGAGAGGGAAACACTGAGTTCTGCACCACATCAGTATACCATGCAAATTGCTTCTATCCTAGTACTGGCTAGCCAGTTTGCACACCCGTGACCTTGTTACCCTGATTGTGCCACCTTAATCCCTCACAACTTTTACTCTTTCACTTTCTCTTTTCCTCTTTATCCCTGCTAAACTCTCTGGATACCTGTGTTAACTACTCCAATCCCTGCAAAGCTGTTGCTGCTACACAATTTCTTGGCACTGCAACTTAGCGAATACAGTCACAATTCCCCTTTCCCAGGTATCCTATTCTCTGCTACTCTGTTCTGCTACCTATAATTCATAACACCATTGTTCCAGCCACCTGATCCCTGACACCCCTGTGGCTGATACCCCTTTCCCTAACATAGCAAGGGTAGAATGGTCGGAGCTAGTTGACTTGGGTACTGCTGTCTTCTTGCAGGGATATCGGGACAAGTTATTACTCAGGTATTTAACATGAAGGACTAACTGGAGGTGGAAATGAAAAAGGTTACTCAGAGGTGACTAAAATCTAGAGACATCAACATATCACTGGTTGTTAGGAAAAGAAGGGCCTAAGATGAAAATTGATGAGAAAAGAAAATTTTACAAAGAATACTAGGAATGATGCAATAGGTTTAGCTTATTGTCTTCTACTAGTGATCTGAATCATTTTATGACATAGATATCCAAACGTTTTGCATTTTAAAAATTACATGAAATTGCACATTTACGTGGTATGTATATTAATTTATGGAATAGGTACATATGATCACGTTAATGATATTCAATATTTTATGCTCTATGATATGCTCATGAGTCTGCCTATGTCAATATGAATTGAGCTCTCTATCAATAAATGGCATTTTATTGTCAAATACTAGAAGATTACTAATGTTAGTACCAAAATGAAAGCTAGAACAGGAAAACTGAACAAAGCTACATGTTTGAAGGGAGGGGTCAGTGGTTGTAAGGGTTATGATGAAAGAGAAATTCTTCATCATGTAATCTGGGAAGAATAGAATATATTTTGTTGAATTACTAGATTTTAACCTGAGAAAGCAAAACATTATCTTTATTTTGCTTTTTGGAAACTGTTTAATGATTGGTTTACAATATAATTTTGAAAATTCACTGATGTGAATTATCAGATTATCATTATCCTCAAAGCTGTCTTTAGAGGCAAGAAGATTGTATTCCTTCTTTAATGAATTAATGGAGTAATCTTACTTTGGAATGGACAGATATCCATGACACTTGTTCCAAAACAAGAAAGATACTGGAGAAAAAAAGAGGAAGTAGACCCAAGGCTGATGAAATGAGCATATTTCCTGTTAGGACTTAAAAGGATTTTTGTACAAACAATAAGAATTTCATCTTAATATTATAATTACAAAATCTAGGTGCTACAGGACATCTTTTAAATATAATATTTAATGCTGTTGGATTACTTGAAGAAAAAGGTTCACAGAAAACCTTAAATTCCAGAAAAACTGCAATGCTCCAATAAACACTAAGAAGAAATATAATATAAATATCCAGGCGGGTTGTGGGAAAATGGTGAGGTTCTCACAGGCAACCCACTAAGTATCTCTGACCAAAAGAAGATCTAGTGCCACAGCCACCCATTACCTCAAGAGATCCACTCCAATCAAACTTTAAATACCTAAAGTCTTTTTCTACTACAAAAGGACTATGCTAGCAGGCAAACAAGAAAAGGCAAAAGAGAAAAAGTGAATGGGACTCCTGTGGAGCACCTGTACCACATAGGTCTATGCAATGCTGCACTAGGACTTTCTGCAGAGTTTTAGCAGAGGAGCACCCAAAAGCTGAAGAAAGTGCCCAATACTATACCTGTGAAATGTTAGAAGGGAATCTGGTGAAGATCTCCGAGTTAGTGAATGCCTCTCCCATTCCCCCCGGCCCAGCCCATGGGGAAGGAGCAAACTTAGTATTACCGCCACCATTACAATTGCCAGAAATTGGCACCACCGGGTAAGCCCCCAAAACCAGCCTATACCTGCAGCACTGGCAGGATCCCAGAAGGCCCCTGCCAACCCTTCACAAGATCTCCAGGAAACCACAGCTGCAACCACAGCTATTCTCTATGGGCCAATTGCCCAGCCGATTGAGCTTTCTGATGGGACTTCTCCCTCCTTGCTGCCCTGCACAGACCCCTGGCTCTCACAGATGATGCATGACCAAGCTTCTGCAGGCATTTCTGCTGACACACCGAGCAGCCACAGGCAGAAACCCCCAAGGCTGGCTTCCAGCGCCTGCCACCTCCCACCACGTCTGCTACAGACCAGCTCGGCTCCCCCCACAATCCACACCAGCTTGTCACTCCAACCTCTACCCAGTCCTCCCAGTGCCAGGACTCCTCACACCACCACATAGGAGAGAGACCCTTCAGCATCAGCAAAGCCATCCCCCCACCTTGATCTGCTAACACACAGACCCTCTCATTTAGAACCTGCCAACTCCATCTTAGCCACCATTGCACAGGCTCTGTGGTCCAGCACACCACCAACTACAGACTTGTGAATAACACAACTGGGTCCATGCCCTAGGGGTGGTAATTCTCTGAGGGATCCCAAAGCCCCCTGACACAAGCCCACTTCCAAAGGGATGGATTACATCAAAACTGAACACAGACATAAGCTCTGTTCCTAAGGCTCCTGTGGCTACCTGGGAAAGCCTGGGAACCCAACTCCAGGCCTATGATAGCAGTCTACAAACCTGAAACCCCCAAAACTGCCTGCCACCAGGCCTGAGAATGGAACTCTAAGTAGCAGGCACCCTCCCCAATCAAAAAGCCATCTGCTCCCAACCAAGCCAATAGGAAAGTGGACTACAGCAAGGCACACAAGGTTCCATCAGGAATCTGCTCTGAGGACTACAGGGAGAATAAACTCCCCCAAAAAACCGAAAAATCCATTCTTCAGTATTTTCTTCCTATTTTTCTTTTGCGTTGTTAGTTGTAATGTCTGATCATTTGTTGTTCATTTGTATTTCTATGTGTTACTTATGTGTATTGTGATTTAGAATTTGCTATTCCACTTAAAACTTCTGTTTTTCATTACTATTTGGGATCTGCTTCTACTTTACAATTTGCTAATTTGTAAGTTTTTCTTCTTTCTTTTCTTCTCACTCCCCCTTAACCTCTCTCTCTCTCTCTCTCTCTACCTTACACTATTACTCCATCAGGGCTACCCTGTCTAGTTCTATGCACAAATAAGGCCTCCTTCTATGTGAGTAAACAATAATTACAGGAGTTAACAGAGTAAGCAACTTTTCAATAATATCTGACTGATATTTTTCTAATCTCAGCAAGCCTCCCCAATACACTTTCTTATTTTCATCTTAATCTCTAAGCTACTCCCTACATAACCTTTTTTCAAATTCTTTTCAACCCGTTGCATTCAGTAACAAGGTATTTATTCTCTTCCTACTACATATACCTCTCCCCTAAGCTGTTCTTACCCCTCTACTATCATTATACCCAAGTTCTCTTTTGAAATTAAATTTATATCTCTCTAATCTTAACCCTTCATTTCTCATTCTAATCCAGCGCATTGATCCTTAATGATTTATATGTGACCCAACTTACAGTTGGTTCTATATTTGACTACAAAATTGTTTCCATTTGAGCACTTTGAGTACAAGGGGCCCATCTTGTTAACTCTAAAGAGCAGACTATTTATTAATCAAACCTAGATTGCCTCAAAAGTTACAACTATATGCAATCTCGACCCCAAAGCCAAAATATCCTCTGCAAGCAAAGAAAAAGAGAGCTAAACAGGAAAACACCTCACCTTACCACTGAAACCCTAAGATCTACCCATCTACATGACATCGGGTTGGCTCTGGTCCTAAAAGACTATCCTACTCTTGTAGCAGTGTGGTTCTTGTCTCCAAATGGGCAGAACTAACTGCAGAAACACAAGAAAAATAGCCAATAAACAAATCCCACCACCATCTCCACATAAACAAGCTACATAGCAGTCCCAGTATGACATAGAAGATAATGATCAAGATAGATTAAAAGCATGACTGGTAAACCTGCTGATCGGAAAATTGGAAACCCTACATGGGGTTATCAGAGAGTGCGAAGAGGCCAACCAGAAGTTAATAGATGACTTCATGGCCTCCACAAATAAAAAGGTAGAGGAACTCCAGCAGAGGGAGAAAGAATCTAATGAAAAGATAAGAACCTAGATTATTTAGTGGAAAGAAAAGTCTGATAACCAACTCCAGGAGGTAAGGCAATCTATTCAAGACTTGAAAGAGAACCTTAATAAAGAGCTGGGCACCATTAAGAAAAACCACCAAGAAGGAAAGGGGTTAAACACCAAAGTACAAGTCTTCAACCTAGACTGGAAGAAGCCGAAGAAAGAATATATGTAGCTGAAGACAGTTTAGACTCCATAGAGAAAGAGCACACCATTTTTCATAACAAAATTAAGCATGACAGATCAATGCAGGAAATACAGGAAACGTTCAGAAAGCTTAATTTGAGAATAATAGGAATACAAGAGGGGCTGGAGAGGGAAGTCAATGCATTAGGAAATGCATTCAGCAAAATCCTAGCAGAGAACTTCCCAAATATACAAAAGGACAGGCCCATACACATGCAAAAAGCTTTTAGAAACCCAAATAGACCAGATAGGACATCCCACCTCTACATTACAATCCATACCGCTCAATAGCGACTAAAGAAAGAATTCTTAAAGCTGCCAGGGAGAAGAGATCAATCACATATAAAGGTAACCCATTCAGAATTACCTCAGATTTCACAGAAGACACTATAAAAGCAAGAATGTCCTGGAAAGAGGTATGCCATGTCCTAAAGTCAAATAACTACCAACCAAGAATAATCTACCCAGCTAACCTCTCATTCACAGCAGAAGGACAAATAAAAACCTTCCACAGCACGTTAAATCTGATGCAATATACCGCTACCAAACCAGCTCTTCAAAAATTCCTAAAAGAGGTTCTACATATAGAAAACCAACTAGAAGAGAATATAGTCAATGAAGTGCTCCACAAACACAGAAATATGTAATCACAAGAACAGCCAAGGCACAGCTTCCCCCCCCCCCAAAAATTGGATAAAATGGTAGGGACAGACAAACGCCTCTGTGTCTTAACCCTCAATATTAATGGTCTTAACTCTCCAATTAAGCGACATATATTGTCCAGTTGGATCAGAAAGCAAGATTCTTCTATCTGCTGTCTTCAAGAGACACACCTTGCCCAAAAAAATGAACATTCTGAAAGTGAAAGGCTGAAATAAAATATATCAAGCAAATGGACCCCATAAACAGGCAGGATTTGCAATCATAATATCATATAAATAGACTTCAAATTAAAATCAATGAGAACTGATAAAGAAGGTCACTACATACTAATTAAAGGATCTCTTCTTCAGGAGGATATTATGATCCTAAATATCAACTCACCAAATAATAGAGTACCAAAATTTATCTAAGAAACACTACTTTCAATCCAGTCTCACATAGATTCAAAGACATTAGTTGTTGGGGACTTTAACACACCATTCCTTTCAATAGAGAGACCAATCTGGCATAAACTCAAGAGAGCAACCTCGGATCTTAAAATATGCATAGATCAACTAGACTTAACAGATATTTAACGAATATGTCACCTAGCAGCATCAGATTACACCTTCTGATCAGCAGCACATGGGACATTCTCCAAAATAGACATCATTCTAGGCCATTTAGCAAATCTGTCCAAATTTTAAAACATTGAAATTATGCCCTGTATTCTCTTAGACCATAAGGGAATAAAATTAGAATTCAACATCAAAAGCCCCCAAAGGAAATACTGTAACACATGAAGGCTGAACAACACACTCTTGAATCATCAGTGGAAGGAAGAGATTGGAAAGTAAACACAACTGTTCAGGACATTCAACAAAAATGAACACACAAATTACTAGCTTCTCTGAGACACAGAAAGGCAGTACTCAGAGGCAAGTTTATAGCTCTGAGTTCCTCCATTAACAAATTGGAGAGATCTGAAACTAAAAATTTAATGAGTCACCTAAAGTTCCTTGAAAAAGAACAAGCTAAACCCAAATTCAGTAGATGGGAACAAATAATTAAAATTAAATCCAAATTAAATAAATTACATTTAAAGAAAAACTATTGAAAGAACTGACAAAACAAAGAGTTGATTCTTCGAAAAAATTAATAGAATTGACAGACCCCTACCAAATCTAATAAGAAAAATATAGTACACACCCAAATAGACAGACTCAGAGATTAGAATGGAAACATCACGGTAGAAATAGCCAAGATTCAGGGGCTGAGAAGGTGGCTCAGTGGTAGAGCGCTTGCCTTGCATACTTGAGGCCCTGGGTTAGATTCCTCAGCACTACATAAGCAAAAAGAAAAAAGCCGGAAGTGGCACTGTGGCTCAAGTGTTAGAGAACTAGCCTTGAGCTGAAGAGCTGAGGGACAGCGCCCAGGCCCAGAGTTCAGGCCCCACTACCAGAACCCCCCCCTCAAAAAAAAAAAACAAAAAAAGAAATAAACAAGATTTAGGATATAGTAAGAGAGTACTTCTCAAAACTTTATGCTAGTAAGTTTGAGAATCTTAAAGGTATGGACAAATTTCTAGCAAATATTGACATGCCCAAACTAAACCAAGATGATTTAAACCAACTTAACAGAGTCATATCAAGCATCAAAATAGAAGCAGCAATAAAAGACCTCCAACTTTTCCCAGGTGCCGGTGGCTCACGCCTGTAATCCTAGCTACCAGGAGGCTGAGATCTGAGGATCACAGTTCAAAGCCAGCCTGGGCAGAAAAGTCCGTGAGTCTCCAATAAATCACTAGAAAAAACGGAAGTGGTGCTGTGGCTCAAGCAGTACAGAGCTCACCTTGATCTGAAATGTGCAGGGATAGCGCCCAGGCCCAGAGTTTAAGTCCCATGACCGGCAAAAAAAGAAAAAAAGACCCCCCAGCAAAGAAAGGCCTAGGACTAGATGGATTTACATCTGGATTCTACAAAGCCTTCAAGGCAGAACTCACACCAATATTCCTCCATCTCTTCAATGAAATTAAATGTAAAACATACCTACCACACTCTTTTTATGAATTCAGCATAATCCTCCTCCTAAAACCAGGGACTCATCAAAGAAAGAGCACTATACACCCATTTCTTTCATGAATTTCGATGCAAAATTTCTCAATAAAATCTTGGCCAATCAACTTCAACAACTCATCAAAAAAAATCATACACTGAGATCAAACAGGATTCATTTCAGTGATGCAAAACTGGTTGAAAATAAACAAAACGATATAATTCATCTCATCAACAAGAACAAGAATAAGAACCACATGATTATCTCAATAGATGTGGAAAAAACTTTCACAAGATCCAACACTTATGATGAAGGCTCTGGATAAACTAGGAATCCATGGAAAATTCCTCAATACAATAAACGCTGTATATGACAAACCTACAGCCAGCATTATACTTATTGGCAAAAGATAAGACCATTTCCTCTAAATTCCAGGAACATGACAAGGATGTCGACTCCCTTCAGTCCTCTTCAAACTAGTATTAGAATGCCTAGCTAGGGTAATAAGAGAAGACGCTGACATAAAGGGTATCCAAATAGGGGGAAACGAAGTACAACTCTTCCTCTTTGCAGAAGATATGATCTTGCATTTACAGAAACCTATAGATTCAACTCCTAATTACTTGAGCTGATCGGAAACGTTGGCAAAAAAGAAAGGTATAAAATTAACCCTCAGAAATCAATAGCTTTCCTGTATTTCAACAATGAGAAGAGGGCAGGTGAAATTAGGAAAGCAACCCCTTTTACAATAGCCCCACAAATGAATAAAATACTTAGGAGTAAAGTTAACCAAATGGATGAAGGACCTCTATAACAAAAACTTTAAAAACTTAAAAAAAAAGATTTAAAGGAGAACTAAGCAAGTGGAAAAACCTCCCATGCTCCTGGATTGGGAAGATTAACATCGTGAAAATGGCAATACTGCCCAAGGCTACCTACAAATTCATTGCAATACCTATCAATATCCCAACTTCATTCTTCAATGAAATAGAGGAAGCAATCCAAAAATTCATATGGAACAATAAAAAACCCTGAATAGCAAAAACAATCCTTAGTTGAAAGAGCAGCACTGGAGGAATATCAATTCAAAATTTCAGAACTCTAATAAAAAGCCATAGTAATCAAAATAGCTTGGTCCTGGCACAAGAACAGACTCTAGGATGAATTGTTTAGGACTGAAGACCCAGAAATGAACCCACAGATCTATAGCTACCCAACCTTTGATAAGGGTGCTAAAGAAATTGAATGGGGGCTGGGAAGGTGTCTCAGTGGTAGAGTGCTTGCCTTGCATGCATGAGGCCCTGGGTTCTATTCCTCAGCACCACATAAACAGAAAAAAAAGCCAGAAGTGGTGTTGTGGTTCAAGTGGTAGAGCTCTAGCCTTGAGCTGAAGAGCTGAGGGACAGCACCCAGGCCCTTAGTTCAGGCCCACAATCGGACTCCCCCCCCCCCAAAAAAAAGAAGTTGAATGGAAAGAAAAAACAGCTTTTTCAGTAAATGGTGTTGGTAAAATTGGTTAAAAACTTGCAGAAAACTAAAGATAGGACCGTATCTAACACCCTGCACCAGAATCAACTCCAAATGGATCAAAGACCTCTAAAGAAAAGCAGAGTCCATGAAAACATGACAGGAAGGAATAGGAGAAACTCTAGGGTTCTTTGGCACAAGCCAAAAGTTTCTTAATACAGACCCAGAAGCACAACAAATCAAAGAAAAGTTAGGCAAATGATATTGCATGAAACTGCAGAGCTTCTGCAAGGCAAAAGACATGGCTCGCAAGATCAACAGAAATCCCACGGACTGGGGGAAAATCTTCACTAGCCAAACAATGGACAAGGTTCTCATGTCTAAAATATACTTAGAACTCAAAAAACTAAATCTCCTAAAAACAAATCCTCAAACAACTGCCCAATTAACAAATGGGCTAAATACTTAAAGAGAGACTACTCTGAAAAGGAAATAAGAATAGCCAATAGAGACATGATGTAATGCTTAGCTCCTCTAGCCATAAAAGAAATACAAATCAAGATAACACTGAGATTCCACTTCATCCCAGTTAGAATGGCTATAATCAGGAAATTTAGTAACAGATGCTGGAGGCCATGTGGCTAGAAGAGAACCATACTGCATTGTTGGTGGGAGTATAAACTTGTTGAACCACGCTGGAAAGCAGTATAGAGGTTCCTCAAAAGACTCCACATTGCACGGTGCTGGTGGCTCACGCCTGTAATCCTACCTACTGAGGCTGAGATCTGAGGATCGTGGTTCAAAGCCAGCCCGTGCAGGAAAGACCATGAGAATCCTATCTCCAATAAACCACTAGAAAACTGGAAGTGGAGCTGTAGTTCAAGTGGTAGAGCGCTCACCTTGAGCTGAAGAGTTGAGGGACAGAGCCAAGGCCAAGAGTTCAAGCCTCACAACCGACAAAAAAAAGAAGACTCCACATAGAGCTCCATTATGGCCCAGCAATCCCACTTTTGGGATTTTACCAAAATAATCGCAAACAGGGTAATACCAAAGCTACCAGCACAATCATGTTTATCACAGCATTATTTACCATAGCTAAGATAGGGAACCAACCCAAATGCCCCTCAGTATATGAATGGATCAAGAAAATGTGTTATAAATATATACAATGAAATTCTATGCCTCCATCAGAAAGAAGGACATTGCCTCATTTGTTAGGAATTGGAAAGACTTGGAAAAAATTATATTAACTGAAGTAAGCCAGGCCCAAAGAAACATAGTTTCCATGGTTTCCCTTGTTTGCAATTACTAGCACAGGTCTAGAACAAGCAGAGAAGTTCAAAGGCTATGTACACACGAACACATGAGATAATAGGAAGCAAAATGTACCCCAAGACAGGGACACAGTGGTTTTTTCTATATTGCTAGTGTTTTATAATGTACTTAAAATGCACTATGTGAATCTTTTGTTTCTTCTGTATGTTTTTCTCCGCCCGTGTAACTCCTGTTTTCACTGGATCTGATACTCGTGTTCTGCACTTGTACATACATTTTTGTAATTTGGGGAGTGGAAAGGATATTGGGGAACGTTTAAATGAGGATGCAGGCTTATCCATTGTGATGACAAGATGTACAGGACACTATGTTAAAAAACGAACTTTACAATGCAGGGTGGGGAGGTCAGGAGGTGTTTGGGGGGGGGGAGGGAAGTGATGGTAGAGGCAAAACAAAGGAAGAGTTAAATGCTTGCTATGAAATGTACTCATTACCGTACTTATGTACCTGTAACCCCTCTCTACAACATTTTTAGTATATATATATATATATATTCGTATATTTATGTATAGACATACATTTTTTTAAAGAAAATGAACTTTACAACTTCAGCGGGGGAGGGGTTTAGTTATAGAGGTGGGAGGGAAAGAGTGGTAGGGGGAAAACAAAGGAGGAGGAAACAATGCTCAATAGGAAATGCACTCATTGCCTTGTTCATGTAACTGTAACCCCTATGTACAGCATTTTTACAGTAAAAAACTTAAAAAATTAATTCATGAGTCAAAGCAAGCCCTAGCAGGAAAGTCTGTCAGATACTGATCTCCAACTAACCACGAGAAAACAGGGAGTGGCACTGTGGCTCAAGTGGTAGAGAGCTTGGCTCGAGCTGAAATTCAACCCAAAGACCAACAAAAAGAAAAAAAAATGAAAGCACCAAACAACCTGAAGATGTTGTCCAGAATAATGAGTGTGGCATAATGGAATTACATGACTTAGTCACTTGCAACCAAGTTTACCAGGGGAGATGGTGGGTGATTTGTGTGTGTACCAAAACCTGCAAAATTATTTTGCTTTTTCCCAAGGAGGGAGGAAGGGAGGAATGGAGGAGGGGAGAAGAAGTTTGTTTGGCCTTGACTTTTGGTTCAGTGATTGCCTTCTGGAGTCAAGTTCAGAGAAATTTCACTTGTAATCCTACTTACATGCCGGGTAAAGAAGTCATTCCATGGAAGTGGTCTGTGTCGTGTCCTTGGCCAGGTCCCAACCACCACTGGGTAATCCAAGTCCCAATTCAGGACCAAGATGCCTTGAAGACAACTGATCCACTGGGCAGGAGGACCTAACCACGCCCAGAAAAGACAGAAAGTACCATGCTGAGGGCAGCACCGGAGATCTAGACTGGGCAGAGATTTTTTTGTGATTCTCATTTTGTATTACTACTTTGATTCTACAAAATAAACTATGGATTTTAACTTTCTTCCCTCCCTTTGCATAAAACTCACAAAAACCTTGTCTTTAGCTTTTAAGACACTTAACTCTTAGGTCTGGCCAATCATTTCCAGGATAGTGAATTACTTAATTGTATTTTGAACGCATAAAACATGTATATAAAACTAGCATATTTCGATCTTATGAGAAAACAGCCTTGTTCTTCTCTGGTGTTATGACTAGTGTGATAATGCTCACTCAGGTTTATATCATTGTGCAATCATTGTTCCATTTTCTTCAGTAAACAGTTTTTCAGGACAGGAGAGCTGTGAGGGGAGAATATGGGATGAATAATTTATCTGTACTTCTTGTGGCCTGGGAAGAGCTTCTCAGAATGTTTGCAAGAGGAAATAGAACTCCATATAGACCGAATATAGAAAAAGATACACACCTTCAGTGCCACAGAAGGACAAATAAGAAAACTCATCCAGGCTCAGAGAAAAGCAACATGATGGGTTGTTTAGGTGCGTGAAAATTTGTGGATTGTCTTTCTTACCATAGAGAGATCATTCAATGCTGGCATTTACAATATGTTCCAGGACTCATATCTGTTTAAGTCTGTTTCCTCTGAAGCATCTTTGATAGTGACAGAAAGGAGAATCTAACAATGGCACCTAGTTATGTTCTCTGAACGAGATTTTATCTCTTTCCCGAAACAAGTTAGGGTTTTAATGAATGACTTGGATTTCCTGAGAGAAATTCATGTGTATTTCTTGTTTCTATTAAAGTTATCAAATGAATAACCTTAAATTTGTAAGATGTTATTATAACAAATATGAGATAATGATTTTTATGTTACTAGGATGCACCCAGTTTCCTTTTAGATAGAAAATATTTGGCTGGCTTCCAACTACAATCTTTGCATCTCAGCCTCCAGAGTACCTAGGGATGTAGGCATCAGTCACGTCTCCAGGCTGAGACAAATATTTTTGGTAAGAAAAATCAATATGATATGGAACATGAGGCATGAAGAATGTAGACTAAAAAGGAATATTTTGAAAGCATTAACAAAACTGAACTTATCACAAACTTACTGTCTTCAGTGAGGAGAAAAATGAGAAAGAAGTTACAGAGGTAGACAATTGGAGACTAAAGAGAAGTTAGTGAATATTTCTTTGTTATCAGAGCTACTAAAGATTTCTTTTTACAAAAAATTCAGCTTGATATAGTGGTACATGCCTACAATTCTAACTACTTAAGAGCTAGACAGTGGAAAGTATAGGAGGTTTGCTGTTTGTATGGTAAAAATGTGATACAGATACTTCAATATTTAAAACAAACTGGTGCCACATGTTTATAAGAGGCAAAAGTAGGAGGATAATGGTTTGAGGCCAGTCTAGGCAGTTAATAAGAAACTATCTGAAAAGAAATCTAAAGCTCAACAAAGTGCTAGGTGTAAGGATCAAGAGCAATTATCCAGGAAGTTTGAGACCCTGAGTTCAATCCCTTCTCCTGAAAAAAAAAAGAGACAAGAAAAAGGAAAAAGATTATGATACAATTTTCAAGATATTGTCTATGCATTGTTTGGCTACAATTTCCTTCTTCAATTGCCTTAAAAGTTTTGTGAAGTCATTTACACAGATGAATACAGGTAAAAATATTGGTGTTTTCAAGAAATAAAGAATATGCCTTTTGTAAAGTGTTCTGCACAGAACATGAAATAAAAATTCCATGAATTCTGAAGTTCTTTATGCATTTTTGAAAATTATTATTGGAAGAATCAAGATGGTGAAATTATTTACATTCCTTACATTCCAGAAAACATTATCTGAACACATTTGAGAAGAATTTCTATAACATTCTTGTAATGTATTGGTTTTGCATGTGCTTATTTGCCTTCTCTCTGTATCTTCTTAATTGGGTTATTTATTGTCTTATCCGTGTGTTTAAGAGTCCTTTATATATATATATAAAAGCTATTTGTGAAGAACTTTATATTTTTCTTCATTATATTAGCAAAAATGCTTGCTATGTGTTTGAATACAAATGGATGACATCTTTTCCTGACTTCAGAAGAACTGGGAATGTTTTCATTCTAATGCAGTACTCTTTATCAGGTCAAGAAAGTTCCCGTATAATAATTTTGACAAAATTCACCACTCTGCTATTTTGAAAAGTGCAGATTTATTATAGGGTCACAGCAGGGAATTGTCCTGTGACCTGTCTCCTCTGCAGGCATGGAACCCTTATTTGCAAACTGTTGATCATACTAGAAGTAATTTTTGCTTGTAGGACTATCACATTTTTGGCCTATGTACTCAGGATGTTTTGCCAGGAAACAAATCCACACATAGAAATTACATCATCAAAACTCTTTAAATTGGCATTAGCAACACATATTTGTATTCTTGATGTGCAATATCACCAATTGTGTTTGTGACAGAATAAATATAAGTGTATCACCTAGAATCTGGGTATGGTTAGTAAATTTTTTGAGAATTTTCTCATACTTTCAGAACTTTCATAAACATAAATAAGACAAACCAAATGAGGTGGTTTATACCTATTATCCTAGCTACTTTGAAAATGGAAATATGGATAGTCACTGTTCAAGGTCAAGCTGGAAGACACACAAGAGACCTTCTTCTCAAACAATAAAAGCTGGATGTGCCAATGTGTGGCTGTCATCCTACCTATGTTGGACATACAACTAGGAAGTTCACTATCCAGATATCCTAGGAATAAACAAATGCAAGGTTCTATCTCAAAAATAATCGAAGCAAAAATTGCTGGATGTGGCATGAATCAAGTGGTATGGTGCCTGCTTGGCAAATGCCAGGCTCTGAATTTGAATCCAAGTATTTACCAAAAAATTAAAAGTAAACAATATGAAATAATTCTCTAAACTTCTCACTTAGTGTAATTATCATATGTATTCTCCAAATAAACTTGTAGTGAAGGCAGAGAATTAAATAATCCAGATCAATATAAAACTCCAGAATCATAGAATGGCTAAGATTCAGCTTTGAGATCATTCAATGTCTGGATCTTACTGTTCTTAGATCCACAATCTTATAGGAAAAGAAAAGAATGTATATGTACAATACATTTATTTACTCCCTTCATCCAGTTTCACATATCGAAATTCTATCTCAAATGTAATGTTGTAGAAATGGGCCTTTGTGTGTACATGGATAGTAATTAAGTCATGCAAGCAAAACTTCATGAATTGGGTTTAAATAAACAACACCAAATAAATTTCACTCCTGAACTTTAAAACAGGGCCTCACTCAGAAATAAAAAAAACCTGACTATGCTAGCATTGTAATCTTGGACCTACAGGCTCCAGAATGGAGAAATAAATTTGTTGTTTATAAGCAATTCAGTGTCTGGTAATTTGTCATCACACGTCAAAAGGACTGACAGTAAGCCAGCTGAAAAGGACTGTTGTGTTTTCTTTCTTTCTTTCTTTCTTTCTTTCTTTCTTTCTTTCTTTCTTTCTTTCTTTCTTTCTTTCTTTCTTTCTTTCTTTCTTTCTTTCTTTCTTTCTTTCTTTCTTTCTTTCTTCCTTTCTTTCTTTTGGTTGTGCGGCCTCAAATCTGGGCCAGGGCACTGTCCCCCAGTTCTTCAGCTGTAGACCAACGCTCTACCACTTAAGTCTAGGCCCCAAATCCGGCTTTTTCTGATTATGTGGTGCTGAGGAATTGAACCCAGGGCCTCATGCTTGCAAGGCAATCACTCTACCCCTGAGACACCTTCCCAGCGCCACTTTCTCTATTTTATTTTTCCATCTTTCCAGAGTCCTTCTGATATTGAAAAATGCTAAAGCTCCATAGAGAAACGTTTAAAAGTGCCCTTTTGTCCAATTCTAACTTCACCAATTTTGGAGTGTAAGGAATGACATCAAGTACCCGAGAGACCTAAGACAGGACACTTCATCTTCTTCCGCTTTGCTCATCAGCACCTAGTTCAAATTTACACTATATAAACAAATCAACTAATGGTAGTTATAATAAATTTTAAAATGCATACCCTGAAAACACTTTATGAACACTCTTGCACTGTAGTCTCATGGGCTTCCATGTCCAAAATAGGAAACTGAGGTTTAAAAAGAGGTTACAAAACTGGTATATTGGTTCATTTAAACTCAGACTGATCTATAATCATGTTTAGGCTAACATACTATGTGCACTTATTTTTCTGCTCACAGAAAAGTTTTCAAGTTCTACACTCTTATATGCTACCATGATATCTTTATCCTGGGTGCTTTACTGGTGCCCCCATGTCATATCAGCTGAAGTTGATATATCTGTTCCAACTCAGATAAAACAGCTGAGAATTGAGCAACGGTACTTTTAAAATCTCCCATGCAGTAATAATGTGAAATTAAGAGTATGAAATCCTGGGCTAGAGAATAAAACTTGTAGACATTCACCAGTGGCTCAAGCATGTAATCCTAGCTCGTCAGGAGGCTGAGATCTGAGGATCATAGTTCAAAGCCAGCCCAAGCAGGAAAGTTTATGAGATTCTTATCTCCAATAAACCACTAGAAAACGGAAGTGGCATTGTGGCTGAAGTCGTAGAGCCCTCGCCTTGAGCTGAAGAGCACATGGAAAGCCCCCAAGCCCAGAGTTCATCCCCATGACCAACCAAAAAATAAAATAAAAGAGGAAGAGAATAAAACTTCTATGATGATGCTAGGCCTACCTCACAAATCTTTCTTGGTCTCTTCTTTCCTTCATTTTCATTGCTGGGGATTGAACCCAGGGCCCTGTGCATATTAAGAAAGTGCCATAACACCAAGCTATATGGCCATTTCCATCTCTCCAATTTCACTCTCCAACTCACCTTGTTCCTGATACCTTACATTCCTTGGTCATAATATTTGGAGAATACTGAACTTCCTAAGTTTTTCATCATTTTACAGAATATTTGTTTTCTCCCTTCCTATGTATCAAGACACTGTGCAAGAAGGATTCTTTTCAACTCCCCAGGCAGAGTTCATATATCATTACATTTATAATAACAACTCACTTAAATAATTGTTTGTCTTCTTCAGACTATTAATAGACCCATGTTGAATCCTAGCTTTTATGTAAACAGGAATAGAATTCTTCTTGTGTTATTTTACTCTTTTTGACTTGGTCAAATTTTCCTGATTTTGTAGGAAAGGTTTTTCTGCAATAATAATTTTCAGGACATTTCTGCATATTGTGTATAATAAAATTAAGAGATTTCTTGCCAAAGCAAACAACTGAGAATTCTATAGATTAATGAATGTACTCTGGGTTCCTGTGCACTTGGCACTGCATTTGGCATCTTGGTATTGCAAAAATAGACAATCTATATTGAAAGTTGCTGTCATTTTGGTTTCCCCTTTTCAGCCATATGAAGCATTTAAGGTGTATAGCAAGTAAACTGTGGGAGTATGAGCTGGTAATCTTTTAAAAATATTTTTATTGTAAAATATTGTATAGAGGGGTTACAGTTACATGAGTAAGGTAATGAGTACATTTCCCATTGAGCATTGTTACTCCATCCTTTGTTTTCCTCCTACATTCCTCTCTCTCCTTACTTCCCTAACTCTTCCTTCTCTGTATCCCAAAATTGTGAAGTTCATTTTCAACATAGTGTATTGTACATCTCATTGTTACAATTGGTCAACCACTATCCTTGTTTCAGCATTTTGTTATCCTTTCCCTCCCCAAATTAGAAAAATGTATATACAAGATGCAGGGAACTGGAATCAAATACAGTGACAACAGAGGATATATGAGTTGGTAATCTTTAGCCTTCAAATTCCAAAACAAAAATAAGCAATGAAAGATCAAATTTGTTCACAAGGGTAATCTCTGCCTTCCAAATGATGCTCTGATTCTTCCATTAAAATAAAATCCTGTTCCAGGCTGAAATGCAGATACCCGTGGAAATGATGACATTAAGTTGCTATTATTTAAATATGGCTTCCTATTAATGAAATACCATGGAAAAGGTTTTTACAAAAACTGGATGATAGCAAGAGTCATTTCAGACAAAGTTTATAGTGGGTAAGGTGGGTAAAAGTTACAAAATTGGAACTACATGCTGGGAAAAAGAATAAATTCACAGGGAGGAGTAACTTACTGTTTTAGATGAGCCAAGTTAAGATGGATCATTATGTAAGAAGAAAGTTTGTATTTGGTTCTTTCTAACTCGCAGATATTTTCTATAAAAAATGAATACTAGAGTGAAAAATCCAAAAGAACTTTGATGATACATATAATATTTTGGAGACAACAAAGATTTTCAGTAATAAAAACAGTTCAATTAATTATGGAATTTATAAACACTGGACTCCCATGTAATCATTATAAGTGATGCTCTTAGAACAGTATGAAATTTCTAAGGATGTTATTGGGTAGGAAATATATGCATGATACAATGAGATGAAAAGTCAAAGTATAAAGTAGGCTCACACTTGTAATCCTACCTTATCACAAGGGTGAGATTGAGGATCATGGTTCAAAGCCAGCTCCCAGAGAAAGTCCATGCAACTACCAAAATGCCAGAAGTAGAACTGTGGCTAGCACTGAGGTGGAAAAAACACAGAGAACAATGTTCATGCCCTGAATTCAAACTCCAGTTTTGGCAATAAACAAATGAATAATCAAACAGATATATGAACCCAAATTGTAGGCATATATATAAATATAAATATATGCATATATGCAAGGCAGAGGAGTATAACCATGATGTCCCAGTGTTCACATTGTGGAGATCCAGGATGGGAACAGCACAAAAATTTACTTAATGGAAATTAAAAGTGACAATATGTTGGAAATGATCTGTACAACTTGGGCGGTGAGATTAAGAAAGCCAGGGAAAGAGGAAGAAAATGAGGGAGGGTGTAACAAGTTACACAAGAAATGTTATAACTGCTTTACTTATATAAGTGTAACCCATCTGTGCATAACCTTGACAATAATATTAAAATTACAAAAAACAAAACAAAGCTTTTATTTATGATATTATATTTAAAAGTATATTTTAAAAGAATTATAGACATGTTTTAAATTTCTAATGCATTGTCCAACTCTACTGCATTATACTGGAATATTGTAAGAATTACTTACACATGAGTCCATGAGTAAGGACCCCAATAAAAATTCCACAAAGAAATGAAACCTGGACCAAAGGGTCCTAATCATAATACCTTACTTCTATAGCAAATCACACAATCTTCCAAATCCTAATTTAATCATGATGATGAACCAAAGTCTCCATTTGTAGAAATACATACTTGCAACAAGGAGGGAAAAGGCACCAAAAGCCAAAGTAATGATACACAATTTTAAGAAAGATTACATAATAAAGGAATGTGTCCCACAAGTTTCCAACTCTAAATCTGGGAAAGTCAGTTATCTTTGTCATGCTAATAAAAAAGCACAAATAAAAGCTCACTGTGGGAATCAAAAAGATTGAGAACAGGTGTTCATTGTGACAGCAAATTACTATGTCTCTCTTTCCTTGTCTTATTCCCACCTCATTCTTGAATTCTGAAGGTCAGATTCTGGGGAGCCAGTTCTCTTAGCTCCAGTAATTAACAAAAGGGTGGTGGGAGATACATAGTTCATGGATTCTCTTTTTTTATTAAGCTTACTGAGTAATAATGGGACTATAAAACACAAGAAAGTCTTAAGTTTTCCACTAATTTTTAAAATGCCTGCTGTAAGAAGAATCAAAATTAATGAAAAAAACAACTCAGACCAAGGGTATTTCCTATTACGTCCTGCAATGTTTTCAGAGTGTCTGCTTTGACTCCAGGTTCTTTGATAAATTTGGAGTTGATTGAATGACATTGTCCCATTTGTTAGGAAATGGAAAGACTTGGAAAAAAATTATATTAAGTAAAGTAAGCCAGGCCCAAAGAAACATAGGTCCCATGGTTTCCCTTATTTGCAATAACTAGTACATGTCTCAGACAAGCAGAAATGGTCAGATAAGTTGATGTTAGGTGAAATGAATCCAAGATAAGTACTCAAATGCTTTTTCTTTCTTATTATTGTTTCTAACATAATTAAGATGATTCCTTTGTTTCTTTGTATGTCCCCTCCCCTGGTACAATACCTGTTTCACTGTATTTGATGTTGGTAGAGTATGTGGAGGGGAAGGGAAAAAATTGTTTATTAGGTTTACAAGTGGACTCATTGCAACAATGAGATGTACAAGACGTTATGTCGAAAAACGACCTTTACAACTTTGGCGCAAAGGGAGGCATGGGGGTGGGGAAGGCGGAGATGAGAAGGGATCATAAGGGGAAACAAAGGAGGAGGCAACAGTGCTTGATAAGAAATGAACTCATTACCTTGCTCATGTAATTGTAAAACCTCTGTACGGTATGTTCGCAATAAAAAATGTAAAAAAAAAAAACCCTCAGAAACCATATAAAGATATTTGTGGTGTACTGATACTAGGCAAAATTAAATTGTCATGTGTAAATACCAAATAACATTTACAAGCACAGATCCTAATTCTTCTGTGAGCTAATGTGATAATTACACATTTATACTTTCCAACAAAATCACCATTGAGAATACCACAGCCAATTCCAATCACAGAAGCAATGCTGCAAAGAATTGCTAAATTTTTCATCTATTCATTCCTAGAGTTGAGAGAGTTGATTCTGCTGACGTTGACTGTTTGATCCTCTTCCTCCTCATAAATAAATGTGCCTATGTAGAAAAATTTATATCTATATCTTAACTTGATGGGTTTCTAGAATTTCTGGTCTGATCTTCAGTCTGAGTACCAGCTATGGAGCATATCTAGTTTAGGAAGATGGACTATTTCTTAACAAGCAGAAACACACTCTAAAACAGTTTTAACAGAAACATCTTTGATAATGGAAATATTCTATATATGCGTTGTCTAACAGACTAGCCACTGGCAATATGTGGCTACAGAATCTCAAACGTTAATAGTGTGTGAGAAATTAATCCTTCCAATTTCAGTTAAATGGAATTTTAAATAATGAGATTCATCTACCCTGTTAACTGGACAGTGCAGTTTTCAAATAAGGAAGCTGAAGTTCTCACAAAGATGGTGATAATATATATCCAAGTGAAGAAGATTCTATTGGATACTAACTGCATGCCTCTGAATTATCTGAGATTTTATTTTTTATAGAATTCGGTCATCACTCACCTAGTTTGACAGCTGGGAAGAAAGGGGTAGGAGATATACATAAGCTACTTGGGTTACTGAAAATTGTTCCTTGAAGATGAGGATTGTGCATGAATCTTTTCTATATTTAGCAGACAGCAAAGTGTGTAGAATCCTGTAGGAGGTAGAAATATAATGCTTGTTTTTCATTATGTCAAAGAGGTGCTCTGTTTATGAAAATGGGAGAGAAGTGAGACAGGCGAATTCTATAAATATACAAACAATTTATACAAAATTTGCTACATTCTATTCCATGATAGGCCCTGGAATGAACTTTGGTTCTTTGCACATACTATAGATATTTACACACTAAGAAACAGAAATGTAATCCTTTAATACTGTTAAAATACATAGACTATCTTCTTAAAATATATTCGTGGACCTATTTTTTCCTTAATTTCTTCCACACCTGCATTAAGAAATGTCTCTAAAAGAAAAACTTCTAGGTGTGTAAAATTTGAACTCCATCTATTTCTTTTGTTGAATTGGACTCTAGATAGGATTGAAATCCCTATTTCATCTTAAGGCTTAGAGCTAGAAAAAGAATAAGGATTCTCGACAAATTGTCAAGCCTCATTTTTAAGGAGAGCTATTAGGAGAAATATGTATCTGTCTTGGTAGCTAGGAACCTTCAAGAAACAAAAGAAAAAGAATAATTTCATGGCAGTCTCATGTATTTGCATACCTTCAAGTGAACACTAGCTGCTCTATATTCTATAGTATATTTGCAAGAATATTTTCATAAGCTATTTCTAAGCTATTGTCATCCTCCAGAGTAAAGTTCATGTATGTCTATGTCTCATTATATAGATTGTAGTTGCTCAAAGTCAGAACCTATTGTTTGTATAGGTTTCACATGGCTATCTTTGCTTCACTCCATGTCACTGAGGGCTGGGAGATTCACTTCAAATATATAAATACACACACATACCCACACATATCTGACTGGCTTTCACTATTGTCGTACAAATTAACTCCTTTTTGCCTCTAACTCAAGAGTATCATAAATCTTCTAGCATACACGAAAATGTGACAAGTTCATTATTAACTTGCAAGTAGGTTATATCTCTAGCTTCACACAATTCTAAATACTCATATGAAGAAAAATATATATCTAGAGTTTTGGTGTGCTTTTATATTACAAAGCTCTCAATTTTCACCTTATTTTCCTGGAAGAGGCACCAGTGCTCGATAGGTAATGTACTCATTACCTTACTCATGTAACTGTAACACCTGTACAGTATTTTTACAATCAAAAACGTACAAAAAGGAAAAAAAGGGAAATTGGATGTCACGTATTTCCATTAGAACTAACTAAATATAGGGGCTTTAAGTTTCTACAGGATTTAAGGACCTAGTAAGTTTTGGATATGCCCCAAGGCCATTACTAAAAGCTGAGGGAGAGAGATCTAAAAGTGGAAGTAGATAGGTGACCAGAGCATAATTTTGTATCTTTATTTCACTGTTACAATAACAGGGGTACAAATCAACATGATGGTTTGTAGATACAGGACCAGAAGACGTACTGGAAACTGACATCAGAGTAGGGTCATTCATTGTGGGAAAACACAAATAAGGAGGTAAGAAAGGATGCAATCACCCGTGTCCATGAAACAACACAGAATGGTATAAAGTCAAAGTGTTAACCAGCCCATGAAGAAGGGGTTTAACATCACTAATCACCAGAAAGTGTTAGTCAAAATAATGAAGAAAATTACCGCTTCATATGAATTAGGCAGGATAACTACAAGAAAAGAAAAGAACAATGCTGACAAAAGTGTGGTAAAATTGGAACCCCTCTATGGGAACCAGTAGAGCATCTCTTCAAACAATTTAAAACAGGATTATTCATACTTGTCATCCTAACCACTCAGGACAGGGGCTGAAATAAAAGGATAGTGGTTCAAAGCCAGCCTGGGCAGAAAATGGGAAGTGGATCTGTGGTTTAAAGTGGTAAACCACTAGCCTTGAGGAAAAGTTCAGAGACAGTGGCCCTGACCTGAGTTCAAGCCCCATGACAGAAAATAAAAAAAGAAGAAAAGAGAATTTTCATATGATCCAATTACTCCATTCCTGTGTATATACTCTAAAGATCTAAAAGCAAGGTCTGGAAGAGATCCTTGTACTCTCATATTCATTTTGTACAATACTCAAAACCTGGAGGCAATCCAAGTGGCCATCAACTAATGAATAGCTAAGGCAAATGTGGTTTATACCCACAGAAGTATATTATTTCAACTTTAAATAGAATTATGTTTTGACAACTGCTATATTAAGCATGGATCTTTGGGACACTTTGCTAAGTGAAATAAGCCAGTCATAAAAAATATCTAATATTACATGATTCTACTTATATCAGTTATATAGAACAGTCTAATTGATAGAGATAGGAAGTAAAATCGTACTTGATGCATATTTTGAAGCAGAGGAGAGCGGAAAATTGTTTTACTGAATATACAATTTGAATCTTGGAGGATGAAAAGTGTGAACACTGATCTTATACAATATTGTAAATGTACTTACTACAACTATGCTGTATTCTTAAAATGATTAAAATAAAAAAAAAAAACCTGGGAGAGGAGAAGGAGAATGATGAAGAGGTAAGTATAATCAAGGGACATTGTATGCCTATGTAGATATATCAAAATGAAATACACTTATTTAACTAGGTAAAGCTAATACAGAGTTTAAAAAAGATAATACATTTTAAGTTGTTGCATTTGAGCACAATTATTGAAAAAAAGAGAAAAACAACAACAGGCTGGGAAACAATTTAAATTGTCAGCATTCTATAAACCTGTGTTCAAAACTATATCTCATTTAAGTGTGTGAGGGTTTTTTTTTGGGGGGGGGTCTCTGGTCATGGTTCCTGAACTCTGGGCCTGGGCACTGTCCCTCAGCATTTCAGCTCAAGGCTAGTGCTCTACCACTTGAGCCACACCACTGCTTCTGGCTTTTTTCTTTTTGCTTCTGTGGTGCTGGGGAATCAAACCGAGGGCCTCATGCATACAAGACAAGCACTCTACCACTGAGCCACCTTCCCAGCCACTGTGAGGTTGTTTTTTTAAACATGTTTTTATTAGTATTATCTTTAAGTAGTTGTGCAAACAAGTTCCCATTCTGCACAACAGTATATGAATATGATGTATCTGACAACATATTCACCCATCCCTCTCAACGCAACCCTTCTCCCACTTTTAAAAAAAATTGAGATAGGTGATTACATAATACTCACATAATTCACAGCATTTTGGAATTATGATACTTAGTAAAAGTCACAAACATATTTTAACCATACAAGGAAAATCATCATTTTCATGGTCTATAAAGTTTGTGAATTCTATGAGCTTTGACAATACCAAGTATTTCTTCCATATCAGGTGATGTTTACGTTTCTTGCCTTTTGTATAGTTTAGATTATTCCCGCTTTCCCTCTTATTCCTCCCTTCCAATCACTGTCTTTGGATTGCTTATTTCTTTTCCTTCTATGACCAGTGGAGCTGATGGGCCTCTTGTTGTGTGTTGTTCTGTTTTCCACTCATTGTGTTCCTCCTTCTGGCTTCCCTCCATTGAGTGCAGATTTTTTTTTAATGTAATGAGAGTATGCTCAGGGAAATCACCCCATTAGTTCAAAATACATTTTCAATGTGCCTTAATTTGGATGTTTTCATACACATTTTCAATATATAATAGCATATGTAGCATATGAAATATGTTTCTTCTTTTTCTTATGCTTGAAAGCAGTTTCTAGTTGCAGATAAAATGCATCAACTATTCCTCATACAAAAGAGTAAAACATTACACACGAGTTCTAGAGCCCTTGATATACATAGCAAAGCATCTCAGGTGCTTACCATAATATCCAACCTTCTTTCTGAATCAGTAGATTTAACTGAAGTCTAGGGTAAGTCAAATAGTGATAACATCTCCCAATAGTGATAATATTTAGATAATACAGATAAAAATGTTACCTGATAGCATCTAGGATATTGCTTTAAGGCCAGTCCACACATGTTCTGTATTTCTTGATTTCCTTCTTTCTGTTCCTTCATCTCACTTCCTGGAATTTGGAAGTGATTACTGGCAATTTAGGGGTCACTTTGGGCCAAGACAGTGAGAGATATATCCTAATGCTGGGGTATGCCTACATCTTCTTGGAATCTTCATGCCTGTACTCTCTTCCTCTGGGCTTTCAACAGATAAGAGACTAAACCATTACTAGTTGCATTTTTATGATCATTTGAGTTCTCCTATCTTTAAGATACTTATACTGTGGATTGAGATGCACATAGTATTGCATATATATATATATATATATATATATATATATATATATATATATATACACATACATATACATATATATTCCTTTAAGTAGTTGTAGCAAGGGTCATCATTCAACAAGTCAGAAAATAAATACAATGCAGCTTGATCAATATCACTCCTTTTATCATTTTTCTTTCATTTGTTCATCAAAATGTCATTACCAGTTTCTTCTCTTCCTCTTGTTCTGAGATAGAAATTCATCTATTCTAAAGCCAAAGGATATGCTTCCTTCACTAGCTAGATCACGTTCACTGACTTTTGCTTTCTTAAAAACTGCTTAACTCCTGCAAGAGGGAATTGAAGGCTGCCAGACAGGAAGGATTGAGTGTAAGCTGTGGGAAGTGTTCTCATACTCTGCATCTAGAGGGCTAGTAAACATGTTGATCTGCTCGATGCCTCAAACAATTCAGAAAGTGGCTTGCATTTTCTAAAACCTAAATCCAAACTTTCCCCTTCTCCTTCCCACCAAGAATTCTCCCTCAGGCCTCTTCCTACCATAGTGTCTTGGCAGCTTAGAACTGCTTTACCTCAGAAATGGGGCACCAGAAGTCTGCCCTATGCTCAGCCAAGCATCTGGGATCTGGCTGATTCATCTATGGCTCTGAAAATACTGCAGTCTAATCTGTGTCCTGTGCTCAGGGTTCAATATGTGTGCTTAAATCCATAGCTACGTGCCTCCAGAGAGAGCAGGCTTTCCTCTTTCTATTAGCATTAGGAGCAGAAGTACCAGATAGGTTCTTTATAATAAAGCAGCCACACACAACGGTTGGTTTTATAACCACTAGCTGAGGTGAGTTTGCCGAAGGGACCTAAAGCATTATGTGAATAAGGTGTTTTCAACTGGAAGCTCATAAGCCTCCATTCCTAAGAGGAAGCTGCTGATAATAAATTCTGTCTGGGAATGGACTTTGTAGGAGATAGAATATTTTTCTGTGAAAGTGATTGCTTGAAGGAAAGCATTGACTACACGTAGCCATAATCTTACAAAAAGCTATTTTAACTAAAGTATATCCTGTAAGTAAAATCGTTCTAGGGACATGGTTCAACTCATAGGCACAGTTTAATTCATAGAGCACAAGCGTAGTAAGAATTTTCTAACAATTTCTGGCATGGTTGTCCTGGTTTCATTGATTGCTCTGAAACTGATCCCCTTTCAAACTAGCCAGCTGAGCTTCAAAAGAGGCAATTGAGCAAGATTTTGAACACAACTTCTGATCAATACCAGAAGTAGTAACTCATTAGGGGTAAAACCTACTTCCTACTCAGACTTCCTACTCAGAGCAGTTGCTTCATTGGCTTCCTGCCAATAACATGCCCTTCAACAGAACTAAACTTTGCCGTGCTAAGTTTCTTTCAACTTGCTTGTCTTTCTTGGGATATTGGCTTACACTATGGGAGTATTCCCAATAATCTGGGGTATTGTCCACAATCTTTGTTATGCAAGGCAGGAACCCTTTAGAAGGAGACACATCCTGCCTTGTTGAGGTAGCTCAAGGTTGGTTTAAACCCACCCATTGTGGTTAATGATGGAAAGTGTATCAGCAATGTCAGGAAAGGGCCGATGGAAGCACCCCAATAAAAAGTTACCTCATGCATTTGCCATGAGAGGAAAAATTGGACTAGTGCACATTACCTTGTTGGTTGGGGACTTTCATGTGCTGAGTGTGTCTTAGGCACAACGAAACTTGAGTCTTGATGTTTGTTTTCATTCTCTGGCCCAAGAATAAAAATGTGGAGCTGGAGGAAGCCATATTTGAGAAATCTCCAGTAAGGGGAGAGTTGAATATGAGAGGGGAGCACAAGAAACTTACAATAGATAGGATTTAGTGCACCAAAAACTGAAATCTCAAGAGATCTGCTAAAATGAGGAGTAAGAATTCTAGGCCTAAGGAACCAAAGAAAAATGATCCAAGGACCTGCTTCTGATAATCCACTGGGAGAATGGTGAAAAAGATCTCAGAACACTATTAAATAATGGATAATTTTTATTATTGAGATCCATACTGTGCACTTGTCCAAACAACAATTTGTTATACATAAGTGCTTGAATGTGTGTGTTTTAAATCTTATATGCTGAAAGGGGAACTCAAAAAAGTCATGTACAAATCTGGGTGCCAGTGGCATGCACCTGCAATCCAAGCTACTCAGGATCTCAGGATTGTGGTTTAAAGACAGACAGAGAAGAAAAGTCCTTGAGACTCTTATCTCCAATTAACCACCAGAAAACTGGAATTGGCACTGGGCTCAACTAGTAGGGCTTTCTTTCGCCTTGTGCTGAAGAGCTCAGGGACAGTGCCCAGGCCCAGAGTTGAAGTCCTATGATCAATAAAAATTATTGCTTGGGTGAAATGGATTAAATATTCTGCTCACCATTACTGTTAAGACTGTGTGGCACAGAGACCAGAAAAACAAGTGGTACACTTCCCACTGTAATGAACCTCAGACCCCCAAGGGCATGGAGTGCATGATCTGTCGGCCAAACACAGCTTGGGGAAACTCAAAAGACCCTGCTGTTGCTGTTTGCAAGAGGAGGATCTAAGACAAAAATCCTATCTTCCCAAGGCCAACTATACCCTTTGCGTCTGTAGGTACGGGGGACAGCTGGCATTTCTGGGAAACTTATCAAGATGCAGTGAAGGCCGAACCTGTGAAGAGTTGAGCAGTAAGCACTAAATATAGCCAGGGGAAATGTCTGATGGTATTGTGGAAGACCAGTGCTGGAGACCTTCCTGGCCAACTAGAGTAGAACCTGTGCTTTGGTTCAATTTGCCATCACTTACATCCTAGCATTTCATCCACCTGTCCATTCTCAAACATTTTATACTAGTTAGGAGAGACCCCTTCCCCAGAGGGTCATTCATATTTCATATTTACATGGGTACTATTCAGGATCCTCCCCCAAAAGTTTCCAAAAATTCAAGCCAGGCCCCAGATAGAAGCTTAGGAATCAGTATAATTAGTATAAATAAGTTAGTATAATTAGTATAAATAAAATGTAGTTTGGAGGCTAGGAATATGGCTTAGTTTTAAATTGTTTGCCTAGCATGCATGAAGCCCTGGGTTTTATTCCTCAGCACCAGATAAACAGAAAAGACTGGAAGTGGCACTGTGGCTCAACTGGTAGAGTGCTAGCTTTGAGCAAAAGAAGCTCAGGGAGCATCAGGACTGGCAAAAATAAAATGTAGAGTAGAATAAGATCAACAGAGATTTGTTAATTATACTAAAAGATTTTTTAAACCCATAAATTAAGTGCTCTAGTAGGATGGCATGGGAAAATTAATTCTAGAAACATTATCTATAAAGGGTAGATTTTGTTTTGTGATTGAAGGCCAAAGCTGCACAAAGGACTTAGAAGAATTCAACATTGGCAAGTGAGTGAACTAAAAACTCAGATAAAGGGCTGAGAAGGTAGCTCAGCAGTAGAGTGTTTGCCTTGCATGCTTGAGAATCTGGGTTCGATTCCTCAGAACCACATAAGCAGAGAAAGCCAGAAGTGGTGCTGTGGCTCAAGTGGTAGAGCGCTATCCTTGAGATGAAGAGCTGAGGAACAGTGTCGAGGGCCAGAGTTCAGTCCCAAGACTGACCAAAAATGAAAAAAGAAGGCCAGCTACACATAAAGGGTTTCCTACCAAGAGGGACGGAGGGTTTCCTACCGAGAACGAGGGAGTTTGGCGGATTTTTATCTAGCAGGAATGCAAGTTTCCCTTGTGGGAGAAGGAATGCCTTCTAGTAAGGAGGGTGTTAATGATCACATTGGTCAAAATCATCATTCAGTTTCATAATGCCCAGATAAGTGTCTAATGTTTGTCAGGTATTGACTTGTGAAAACATATATTTATTAATGTACTACGATCTGCGTGTCAATCTGTTCTTATTTTCTCAACCCCAGGGGCTCAATCTCAGGTCCGGCATAGTTTCTGTCAGCTCATTTTGCCCCAGGATTGCATGCTGACCCTCACCCATTCAAGAATTTGGCCCTGTAGGCCATGAATTCAGATTCCAGCACTCCCAAACAATAATCGTGTAGTAAGAACCTGATGGTGACACATGTTTTCCTTTTCTGCGAAAGTTTTGGGTGTCAGGTATGAAATTGGAAACATATGCAGTCCTATATCCTATGTAATCAAAGTAATCAATGTTCTATGTGCCAAAATAATCAATAAAATAGTCAATATATGAACAAAATGAAAAATAAAATGAATAACTACACTGAACGTAATATAGAATCAACATATATATGTAAATATAAATCATATATCTAAAATGTACACGAATGGGATGTTTTCTAGTGTTGAGGATCAGTTTCAGGCCTAAGGAACAGAACTGAATTTCTTTACTTCATGGAGGCGAGCTTCCCCTTCCCTTACAGTGTAACAGATTTACCCAGACCATGAGTTCCAATACCAGTCCTGGCAGAGAAAAATGGCATCTCTATACTATGTGATGCCCAATTCTTAGGTATTTCATTATGCCTTCATTAAATGAATGTGATTGTGTAAATGCTTCATAAAGTATTGATTAAAATCGATCAGTATCCTATAATACTGTGTAATTTTATCCTGGAATCATTCAAGAACTGCCTATTCAATAATACATACATCCCATTCTATTTGTATTCATATGGATATGAATGAGTGTCTTAGGATCTCCTGCCATTTGGAGGTGGCAGGACCAGGATTTGAACTGTGGGCTCCAGCTCCCACCACTTAAACCTACGGATAGGGAACTCACTGGTCTGTCTCAAAACATCAGCAAGACCAATGATTAGGCAGGCACCAGTGGCTCTCAGCAGTCCTCCTTGATACAAGCCTGTATAGGAGGATTATGGTCAAATCACTGTAGGCAGGAAAGTCCTTGAAACGCCTGTCCAAGTTCAATGTCAACAAAGCCATAAGTAGACCTGTATGGTAGAGGGGTAGCCTTGATCAAAAGCAGCTCACGGACTGTGCCCAGACCTTGAGTTCAAGTTCCGAGATTGGCAACAAACAGTCATACAGAACAATCTGTGCAGCCATCTGGCTAAAGCAAGTCACCCTCTTGTCTCCAACTGAATTGGACAGAGTTTACTTGGAAAGGGGCTGGGGAGCCGCTGTCATCTTGACTCCACCTATGCAGCCTGCATCACAGGATTCTGACTGCACCCCCATTCTTTCATGGTTCTTTCTAACCAATGGGATACAAGAATTGTGGCCACTCCCATATTCCATGCTGTCCAGTAGCACCCAGATTCCCTCTGTTGATTGACACCACTACCAGCAGTTGAGGAAGTTAGAGATGGCTGGGTGGTGACCAAGAGTCTTGAGGCGACTTTGGAGTGGATTAGGAAACTTACAGCCTAGTCAGTGAGTGGGAGAGCCTGGGAATGTGGCCAGCCCATCTCTCCCATCCTAGTGCTCAGATGTCTTTAACAACCAGACTCTGTGAGAGAGCTGTGGGCAAGAAACAACTGCCAGATCACCGACAGAAGAATCCTGCCATCAGACCTGCAACATTCAAAAAAACAAAGAACACAAAAAAGGGAGGGATCCCCAAGACAAACACCACTGGAGAGCGTGATACAAAGGAAGGTCCAGCCAAAGGTGATGCCAACCCCAGACCACCCCTGCCTTTGGAGGATGTTACAGCCATCAGGGTGCAGAGTGTCAAGGGTCCCGATACCACCAAAGATCTTCAGAGGTGCTACCAATACGTGGTGCCTGCCCTGGAACGCAGCAAAAGAAGAAACCAGGCGCTCTGTGCCAATATCTAACCACTGAATCAGGAAAAGACAGACCTCCAGTATCAATGGGAAAAAGAGAGGGATAAGATAGCCCAGGGGCACAAAGAACTGAAAATAGAGCTAGAAATCCACAAGCCACTCATACAGAAGTTGGTTTTGGCAGAAAGCGATTTACAATCAGCACCGGCCCACATGCAGCACGTGGCCGATCACAGAGTAATGGAGCACAAAACTGTCACCAGCTGCCTGCAGGCCACATAGCAGCGCATGGCAGAGTTGGAGATGGAGGCTTCTGCAGTCACTGCTGCACAGAAGGAGATTGAAATATTCTTCGAACAGCTGAATGATGTAACACTTCAGCTCGAGTAAAAGATCAGAAGCTTCTATGACCTGGAGCAAGTGAACAGAGAGTTGCAGGAGAAGCTGGAAGCACTCTGGACATAGAAGAGCAACAGGAATAACAGAATCTGCAAGCTCCAACAAGCACTGGCAGGGTATGAGGTACTGACAAGACTACTGGATAACCTGAGCTGGATGGTGACAGCAGCGAATCTGGACACAGACACCTTAGTGAAGGACCTGAGAATTGAGAGGTCCACACAAAGGAGGAGGCCCGGCCGCTGACCGAGCAGGTGAACCAACTGACAGAGCAGAAGGAGGAAGGGGCTAGGCAGGTGCTGGATTTTGAGAAAGAGCTGGGGGAACTGAGAAGGAAGCTGGCAGAGCCATGGCCCCCCACAGGACTATCTCAGGCCAAGCAGCAGCTGCAGACCCAGGCCTACCACATGCAGATGGAGTTGAAAAACCTGGAGGAACAACTTCACATCCAGGTCCAGGAAAACCAGAGGTCCAATCTCCAGAATGCAGAGCAGTGGGAACAACTGCGGAGACTGGAGGAGAAGGCAGCGGGTTGGCAAGGAATCCCGGAGACCCCATGATGCACATGTCTGTGCGACCCACAGCTAGAAGAACAGCTGGCCTTGCTGTGGGTTGCTCTCCATAGGGTGAGCGGTGAGAAGGAGGAGTTTGCTAGCATCTTGGACTCTGAGCAGCAAGTGAAGAAACATCTGCAGGAACAGATGGACCACTCAGAGGAGAAGATAGAGAAATGGAAAGAGATGGATGAGAGAGAGACCCAAGTGGCTTGGGAGCTGCAGGAGCAGCAGGAGCAGTCCCTGGCCCAGCTGCAGGAGCTCAGAGCCACCTGTGAGCATCGCATCACCTCCAATGAAAGGCTGAGCTCCAAGAAGTAGGCCTTGCAGCAGCACCTGCAGAGGCAGACCCAGCTCCTGGAGCAGCTTTAGCAAGTGCAGGGCCCGATCAACTGTGGGGACTAGGTGATGCCCCCAAAGTGGCAGGACACTCTCAAGTGCCTGGAAGTAATCAGAACACGATGAGTGCCTGCAGGCCCAGCTGATCTTCCTGGCTTTCCCTGGGGAAGGGGAAGGTGTGAGCCCTGGAGAAGCAAAAGGTGAGAAAGCGACTCCCCCTGATGTGCCCATCACAGAGGATAGAGACATCCTCCAAAGTGTCTCTGCAAGCACTCTTTGAGGTTGACATCCACAGGGGGAAACTCCTGCAGCAGGAGCGGTGGGCCTGTTGCAGGCACTCGATCCACCCGACAGCTCAGTGCCAGATAGAGCTGGATCCACAGGTACCCGCCCCTGAGCTGCCACCACAGCATGTGTGAGGATGGGAAGTGGGACAAGTGGGAGTCTAAAAACAAAATCTGCTTAATCCACAACCTGCCTGATGAGGTGCACTTCCATAGTCCAGCGAACAAGCTCCACCATCCATGCAGCCAGGTGTTGGCACATATCCACACCGTCCAGGAGTTGCTCCTGGTATGTAACGGACAGATGTTCATCCTGGATCAACTGTGTCGGGAGAAAGCAAAAGGCATGTGCCAGCTGTCCCAGGAGAAGATAGAGAAGAGGAAAGAGCTGCAGGAGCTGCTGTCTCTCCTCTCAAGGGGCTCCAGATGTCGGTCCAGTCTGAGCCCCCCATCTGTGTTGCTGCTTTAGAGGCCTCAGGCTCCTGGGTGGGCAAAATGAAGGAGGAGCAGAAAGGTTTTGAAGAATTGCAACTTCAAGACCGTGTGGAACCTGCCAGAGGAGAGGTCGGGGTTCCTTACCCCCTAGAGGACTCTCCTACAGAGCACATCCTGCCACAGATGTCCCACATCCAGAGCCACCCACAGCTGGCGAACTCAGGCTTGCAGCACTCTGTCCCTTTTTTCTGTAGGCTGATGGGGATGATGACTCCCTATGTGACATATTGAGTCTCAAAATCCTCGGCAGCCACCAGAACTCGGTGGCCAGGTGTCCTTCTCTAGGTCTTTATCTGCCTGGTAATGGGAAGGGTAAACTGTGGGCTGGGTAGAGCAGAGGCTGCTGGGAGGAGACAAAATTCAAGGGATATCTAATGGCCCATTGGTGACCAGGGAAGAGGTCCATGTTATGCTTATCACAAAGAATAAATTGTTTTCAAAGGGAAGTAAAGCCTCCACAAAGATTTCTTCTTCCAGTCATAGGGCTTGAACTCAGGGCCTGGTCACTCTCCCTGAGCTCTTTTTGATCAAGACCGGTGCTCTACCAGTTGAGCCCCACCTCTCCTTCCAGCTTTTTCTGTGTGGAATTGAACCCAAGGCTTCAGACATGCTAGGCAAACACTCTACCACTGAGCCACATTCTCAGCTAAGATGATCCCCTGCCCCCAAACACATATAGTCATTACTCAGATAAATTGGAAGTAGGGGCTAGGATGAATATGAAGCACAAATCTGGTTCACACAGAAATACTCCACTGCCCCCACTTTGACACCCTTATTTAAAGTTTCTCTTTTACCTTTGAGGGATGAGAGAGGGAGAGGGGAGTCCCGAGAGAGGAGTACCAAGAACAGTGGCCCCCTGAGCTCCACAGCCTCCCCCACAAATGTAGTCCTCCAGATTCTGATCTTACCTGACTCAATGTGGAGTCTACATTGTCTCCCCACCCCTGCAAGGCTCAGGATGAAATAAATGTCAGCCCTGGACTTAGCCCACACCCAGGGTGGAAACTCCTAGTCCCAGACCGACTTCCACCCCTAACTTCCCTGAGTTTGGCTAGACCCACCACTCACCACAATGTTGGCGGCCATGATCTCATGGACGGATTCCAGGAAGTAGGTCTATTACAGAAGCAGCAAGGTGAGTATAAAAGAAGGAGGTGGGTGATTGCTCTGGGATCTTCCTCCTCGGAGCCCTTCCATCCAACTAGGGCCATGGTGACCCGAAGCATGCCAAGGTCAGGGGGTGAGACAGATGGAGGAGCACAGGACTAAAGGAGGTAATGCTTTATCTTGGTGCACTTGAAAATTCCAATTATATTCAGCCCATGTCAATCCCAGAGCCAACATGCAATGCCTCTCGTTGTTGTTTTCCATGAGTGCTGTCCCTGAGCTCTTTTTCTCAAGGCTGGCATTGTACTACTTGAGCTACAGGGCCACTTCTTGTTTTCTGATGTTTCATCAAGGATAAAAGTCTCATACACTTTCCTGCCCAGGCTGGCTTGTCACCATGGTCCTCCAGATCTCAGCTTCTTGAGTAGCTAGGATGACAGGTGTGAACCACCAGTGCCCAGAATGTGATGCCTTTTAAAAGAATCTTGGCGAGTGTGTAAAAGGAGCCCCAAAAGCCTGGGTTAGATCACGACCCAAGCAAGGAGCTAGGATGGGGAATGTTGACTTTCTAGTCATTCTGTTCCCCAAAATTAAAGATGCCAAGTGGTGTATGCATCAAACTCCTAGGCCAACAACCAATAGGCTTAATGCGGAAAAGGTAGAGAATACCTAAAAATTGCAGTGTAGAAATCTCTGATTTTGCATGCACATAGTGTGTGAGTGTGTGTGTGTGTGTGTGTGTGTGTGTGTGTGTGTGTGTGTGTGTGCGTGTGTGTGTACCGGGTCTTGAACTCAGAGCCTAGGTGGTAACCTTTAGCCTGTTTGCACAAAGTTGGTGCTCTGCCACTTGAACTATAGTAGCTCCACTTCCCAGCTTTTTGGTGATTCATTGGAGATAAGAGTCTTCCCAGGTTAGCTTTGAATCTTGATTCATCCTCCAGTTTCTGCCTTGAGGAGCTAGGATTATAAGCATGAGCCACTGGCATCCAGCTGCATGGATGTCTTTTCATAGTCTCTTCTGTTCTAACAGCTATCTACTTGCTCTGGCCTAGATCTCTGGTCTCTACATCAGCTCCCAGCAGCCCCTGACTGTGTGGAGAACATAAAGCTCAAACCTTTCAATGCATCCTATTTCTTTGTCCTCAGGGGAAGGAATGATTCCTCTGATACCTGGAGGGGTAGGGGTAGGGGTAGAGACAGGTGGGATAGCTGTAGATGGGTG